>NC_092334.1:359783214-360090000 GCF_046630445.1 Rutidosis leptorrhynchoides | reverse complement strand
CTTATATGATTTTGAAAATAAACGATGATCCGAAAATGAGTGATATAAATTTTAGGCTTATTAAAAGTATATTTAGGATCTAATTATTAAATTTTATCACTTTTTATATTTTACCCAGGATCGAGCGCGGACAGTGATTTAATTTTAATTAAATAATTAATGACCAATTTTATACCATAATGACTAAAATAAATAAAGATAATTAATTGAGATTTTTCTCAGAACTTTTATCCGCTATTGAGTTAACAAACGGATTATGAAATTTAGTCCGTAAATGGTGACGGCTAACAAATTAACACGTTTAAATCTAAATTATATTATAATATGTTATACTGTGCTTAATTGATTAGATTTTTTAAACTTACTGTATTTGATTTTGTTGTTTCATTACTAATATATACTTATATATTCTTGCATAAGTGAAACATCTATCGATCACCCAGCTGGCCACCACTAATCACCAAAGACCAAAACTTACGAAATATTATCATAATGCATATTAACTTTTAACAAATATCTACCTTTTATACTCTGTATCTCTTTTCAACATTTTATCTTATTATCCTAATTGGTTACATTCATGCATCTCAATTAAAAGGCTATATATATGTGTGTATATATATATATATATATATATATATATATATATATATATATATATATATATATATATATATATATAAGCACAAAGAATCCAGTTCAATTCATCTACTATCCTACTATATTGGTTTCCTACTTAATCAAACGAACAATAACAACTTATCATGTCTACTACTATTCTGTTGCTTGATTCGATCAACCGTCACTCATTTAACCCTCACAAACCCAACTCAAGAACACCAAGAACCATCGAACCCCTACTCACTGTTTCTGTTTGGTTCCTTTGATCGAGCACAACACCTACCTACACGACACCACACATCACCACCAAGAATAAACACATGTTACATATACTGTGTCTCGTTCTCGAACCTCGGCAGAGAACAGGAGGTTCAAAATCTCTGTCACTATTTCTGGGTCAGTAGACGAAGCTAAACTGTTGGATCAAACTTAGATTAAACTAACAAAATAATAATAATAAATAATAAGACAGAAGCTTGTGATATGTATGAGTTGGTGAGGTAGACCCAAAACAATTAGAAAACTTTTATTGCATTATGATTCTCACGATTACACCATATATATAGCTAAAACATCACTTGTTCCCACAGAATTGTATCCATTCTAAAATTAGTTGATTCACCAAATCAAGTAAACATGGAATATCAATTCCTACCAAAAAACACTTATTAATTAATTAAAACATAACATCTAAATAATTATTAAAATTAACCGATTACTCTAACAATCACCCCCTTAATCGGTTACAGCAAAGCAGGTTCCTCCTCAATCAAGTTTGCCTCTTTTTCCCACGTAGGACACTCATTGTTGAAATGGCCAATTTGACCACACTTGAAACATCTAACGCGGCTTTTGTCCCGGACACGTTCATTTACATCTCGACCCTTCACGGACCCACGGCCTCTCCCCCGGCCACGCCCAAAGTCTTCACGATTTGAACCGCCATGGCCACAATGTTTACACCCGTGTGTTTTTTCCTCACTAGCCAACAACAAACCACCTTGAATACCCTCTATTTTCTCGGTTCCTTTGATGCGCTCTTCATATGCCTTCAATCTCCCAACGGCTTCATGAAACAACATTTTATCCAACTCGAAACATTGCTCTATAGACGCCACAATTTGGAGAAACGACATAGGCATAGAATCAAGCAATCTTTTCACCAAGTCCATATCTTTAAGCTCATATCCAAGAGTCCTTGCTTTTGACGCTAAACCGGTCAATTTTGTAGCAAAATCATCAACCGTTTCTCCCTCCTTCATGCGCAAACTTTCAAGCTCCCTTTTCAAAGTTGCAACCCGAGCCGATCTCACCTGATCCACGCCCAAGTAACGCGTTTTCAGACCATCCCACACTTGTTTTGGATCAGTATAACTCGCCATTTGCAACACCATCTCTTCGGGTATTGCTTGAAACAAGAAAGTAAGTGCTTGCTTTGATTTCTTTGGATCCAGCTCCACACCTGATTTTGGTTCCACCGCTTCCCATATTCATAATCAACCATAATCGCCTTCACTTTGACCGCCCATACCTGATAGTTTGTTGGGGTCAAAACTGGAACTTGATATGACATGGAGCTTCATTCCTTAGCTTGTACCAACGCAATTTTTTTAGACAGCTTCAACTTTTACGATCAACTTTGTTCCAAGAAACTCTTCACACCACCCAAGAAAACAAACCCGGGCCACGGGCTATACCGATTTCTTGTTCCTGGTTTAGTTTCTTTTAACGAACAACACGATCTAGTTGAAGCTGCACCTAGCTCTTGATACCAAGTGTTGGATCAAACTTAGATTAAACTAACAAAATAATAATAATAAATAATAAGACAGAAGCTTGTGATATGTATGAGTTGGTGAGGTAGACCCAAAACAATTAGAAAACTTTTATTGCATTATGATTCTCACGATTACACCATATATATAGCTAAAACATCACTTGTTCCCAAAGAATTGTATCCATTCTAAAATTAGTTGATTCACCAAATCAAGTAAACATGGAATATCAATTCCTACCAAAAAAAACTTATTAATTAATTAAAACATAACATCTAAATAATTATTAAAATTAACCGATTACTCTAACATAAACAACTAACACGAATCACTGTTGTTGCTACCTCTTGTTCGACACAACCACCACCGCCATCTCTAGCTTTCTGTTTCTTTTCTTGTTGACAACCACCCAAACCCACTTCCTTGTTTGAACACCATCATCTCCAACACCAAATTAAAATTCGTAACACATCATCTTCTTCTCCACCAAAACCACTGAATGCTATTAACAAACCCGTCACCTTCCATTTTAATGATGACTGCTACAGTTTTATTTCTGTCTGACCCAAACACCTTCGCACCCCTGGACCACCTTCTATATTGCTATAGCCATATATTTTTTTACTGTAAACCGTCACCAAGGACACTTCAAAACAACCGTACACCACCATGAAGTGTTACTGTTTCGTTCCGGGTTATGACTCAAGAAGATGATGAATAATGTTTAGTGATTAAGATAATGATATAATTAAGATGATGGTGAGTTCCATTTCTATTTTCTGGTACAGCCTAAACCATCACCACCATCAACGACTATGATCTACAATTATTCTCTTCTGTTTATTCTCGTTGTAAACCATCACCTCTAACAGCTCTTTCCTCGTTACCTTACAAACTGCTACTGCAGTACCTTCTCGTTTCTGTTTTGCACCAATTCATAAATTAATCAAACACCACCACCCGTTACTACACAAACCACTGCTACTGTTGTATCTCGCTACTACTTCTGCTATATTCGAATAGCCTGCTTATATGCCACTCGTTCTTGCTACTGCTATGCTGTTTTGCTACTAAAATACGCCTATTAACTGCTGCAAAACAGTTCCTATTTCAATCGAACGAAAAACATTACCACAGCTACGCTATATACTTCTGTTACCCGAACAATTCTGGTTCTATGCAGCTACAACTGCAGCTGCTATATATCATATCCGTTTTTTTTTCTGAACAACCACCCTTGCAACCCCATCCATACTATTGTTGACCATCGTGAAACCCACCTGCACCATCATATTTTTCCCGCTGTTCAAACACCCCAAAACCCCGCTTATTCTTCTTGTTTTAATTCCTGTCCCATTGCAAACTGTTGCTATTTTTGTGGATTTGAAACACGAAAATAAATGAAAAAGAGTGATGATGGTGATTACAAGACAAAAGATGATAAAGATAAAAGATGAGTTGTAAAGACAGCGTGTTTCTGTCTTCCATTTTAATTTCTAAAAGTGATAAACATGGACGTAATCTACTGCTATTGGACTGCATTTTTTTTTTTGCGGTTGTAATTTATCAAAACAGTCCACGAATATTGTTCTTTTGGGCTTGTTTGAATTATATGTTGGGCCGAGATCAAATTATTGGTTGGGCCGAGATCCATTTTACTTTGGTGGGTTGGACTTTCAAATGATCATAGTACTAAATGAAGATGATGGTGAAGTGAATATAATGTTAAAAGAATGATAATGATTTTAGTTTAAAAAGATGATGATGATCGTATATGATATGAAAATAGGATGGTATGATAAAGATAGTGATGATATACGGTTTTAATAATGATGATGATGGCATGTTATGCTGATGAGGACATAAAATGAGATGGTATAAATCTTATCATTATTATTATTATTATTATTATTATTATTATTATTATTATTATTATTATTATTATTATTATTATTATTATTATTATTATTATTATTATTATTATTATTATTATTATTATTGTTATTATTATTATTATTATTATTCTTATTATTATTATTATTATTATTATTATTATTATTATTATTATTATTATTATTATTATTATTATTATTATTATTATTATTATTATTATTATTATTATTATTATTATTATTATTATTAAGATTATTATAATTAGTATAATTATGAACATGTTAATAATATAAATAAATTTTTATTAAGAAGTCAATAAAAGATGATAAGGTAAAGAATATGGAAAAAGATCATAATTATATTAATACATGTACGATTATGATTATGATTAGGAATTATAATTTTAGAAGTCATAATTATAAGTTTAGGAATTAAACACGAAGATTATTATGACTGATAATATTATTATTAGAATTATCATTATTTTTATCATTTTTATCAAAACTATCATTCTTATTTTTTTTATTATTAGTAAGATTATAAAAAAAATTAAAATTATTATTATCATTATTACTTAAAGTATCATTATTTTTATTAAAATTAGTATTATTATTGAAATTAACATTATTATCAATATCATTATTACTATTTTATTATTATTATTATTATTATTATTATTATTATTATTATTATTATTATTATTATTATTATTATTATTATTATTATTGTTATTATTATTATTATTATTATTATTATTACTACTACAAATTATTTTAGTATTATTATAAGTATTATTTATTTTACAAACAAAAGATATTTATATAGAAACATATTTATTACATATATCATAAGTATATCAAATTTACTAATTAATATAAAAATAACATATATATATATATATATATATATATATATATATATATATATATATATATATATATATATATATATATATATATATAAAACATTGGAAAGAATAAATACACTACTATTTTAAATAAGTAATATATTAAATAATTAATATATATAACCTAGTCTGAATGCTATCATATGTTCATTATATGTTTTAATATATATATAAAACTGATATAGGTTCGAGGCCAACCGTACACTTGTTCAGTGCCGTCGTATGCATATTTTTACTACAAAATATCGTATCGTGAGTTTCATTTGCTCCCTTTTTAAATGCTTTTGCAATATATATTTTTGGGACTGAGAATACATGCACTTTTATAAATGTTTGACGAAATAGACACAAGTAATTGAAACTACATTCTATGGTTGAATTATCGAAATTGAATATGCCTCTTTTTAGTCTGGTAATCTAAGAATTATGGAACTGGCCCCTAATTGACGCGAATCCTAAAGATAGATCTATTGGGCCCAACAAGCCCCATCCAAAGTACCGGATGCTTTAGTACTTCAAATTTATCATGTCCGAAGGAATTCCCGGAATGATGGGGATATTCTATATGCATCTTGTTAAGGTCGGTTACCAGGTGTTCACGATATAAATGATTTTTATCTATATGCAGTGCGAAATGCCTGATATTAGATGATGTTTATGAGAAATGGAAATGAAAATCTTGTGGTCTATTATGTAACACTCCAGCTTAACATGACCACAATATTGTCCGCTTTGCCCGCAGGCGCACGACTTTTTCTTGGCGACCACACACGAGAAGCACTTTCCCAGGAGGTCACCCATCCTGGTAGTGCTATCGCCTGAGCACGCTTAGCCACAACGTACTCGCACTTCTACTCAGCCTGTGATCCCAAAACGCGTTGTGTCATTTAAACGTGAGTATTACCTTATAATCCCATGATCACTCATGTTCGTGGGTGATGTGGGATTTGCCTAGGGTGTTACATTCACCCCCCTTAGGGACTCATCGTCCTCGATGAGGTTTGCCCCACCACCCCCAACGGCACATGAGTGGCTCTGATACCATTCTGTAACACCCCAGCTTAACATGACCACAATATTGTCCGCTTTGCCCGCAGGCGCACGGCTTTTTCTTGGCGACCACACACGAGAAGCACTTTCCCAGGAGGTCACCCATCCTGGTAGTGCTCTCGCCCGAGCACACTTAACCACAACGTACTCGCACTTTGTAACGACCCGCACTTTTTCGATCGTTCTATACTTATAAGATTGATATTTATATAAATTAAACATTACCAACTTGATAAGCAATCCAAATTGTTGAGACTTATGTTTCCGAAAAGAGTTTTACACAACGTTTGACCGTCTAGTTTGACCGATGATATCACGAACTATACAATATATGATAATTATATGTTTGTGTATATATATGTATATATACATATTTAACATGATTAAAGAATGTTTTAATATCTCATTTTATATTAATAACAACAAGTTATATGTGTATTTTGAAACTACTAACTTAAGTTTTCAAAACGATAACAATACGTAACGTTATTTGACATATATACTTAAGACTTATAATGTTATACATATATTGTATAAGTAATGTATTTAATTACTTTTAAAGACTTAAATACATAAAACCATATAGGTGTATTCACAAAAGATAGCTATATTTGAATCCTCATTCCATTTTTCACAAAATTTCTATACGTATACCTAGAGTATTTATACTCGTATCATACCTAGCTTTTATACGTATTTACTAATAGTAAATACACATCAAATCACCACCAAACCTACTCTTGTTACTGCCCTTAGAGCTAGGTAATTGAACTTGGATGCAAATAAGGCTAGATACATGAAATCATAACTTGAAATTTTTGTCCTTGTCCCCCCCATTGTCACGTTTTTAAAGGGCATCATGGCACCTCATTTTGATTCACTTCTACTTCAAATTTCTTAAGCTAAACACACACTTGTTCTTACTCTTTAAACTCCATAACAATCCAGCAAGAAACCTTAAAGATCTAGCCATAAAAACCTTAGTTAAACACCATAAGAAAACCATACAAAAACACTTCAAGAAAACCTTCCAAGAACACCAACTTACTTCCAATCTTTCATCCACTTCCAACACCCTTTTGATTCTAGCTTCTTACTTCTCTTTTACAGCAACTTCATCCAAGGAACTTGAGGTAGAATCTATGTTCATAACCTTATTCGATTCATATATATATAGCTATCATATTTTGTGGTATACAAGTTTAACAACAAGAACATAGTTTGAATGTTTTCAAACTTGTTCGCAAACTAAATAGATCCTTCTAACTTAACTTTTAAAATACTTCAAGACCTGTAACATATCTTAATTATATGCTAACTTAACAAGGTATAACTTGGTTTTTCAAAGAACACCTTAAAAACTGAATTTACGACGTCGGAGTGCAACCGGGGGCTGTTTTGGGTTGGATAATTAAAAACCATCTTAAACTTTGAATTGGAGGTTTATTTTTTGGAAAAATGATTTTTACTATGAATATGATAACACATAAAAATTTCATGATTTAACTCAAAGTATAAGTATTTTTAGAAAAATAATCATTTAAGGTTGTTTACATGATGGAAAATGATTAACTTCATAAGTTTCACTAAAGTTTGACCTATGACCTGTGATTTCGAATACAAACTAAGGTATTTACAGTTTATAGTCTTAAAGAGGGACTCGATCCAAGGAAGTGACAAGTTGAATCAACGAAAACGGAGTTGTAACGAAGAAACTATGACCAAAACGAGATCGGATATCCAAGACTAGTTTAGCCACGAAAATAATTGGGAAAAAATTAAATAAATCACATCTTTTTAAGATAACATGATATTTTATATATATGTACTCATAATTCAATTTCATATGGTTCAGGATCACCCGTAAGCAACACGAGAAGATTAATCATAAGATCCCATGATTGTACGCAACACGTCATTTGACAACACCGGTACCATGGGTCAAGATTAATCTCGACCAATACATATACGTTGGGGTTTTATTTATTTCGTTGGGGGTTTTATTTATTGCGGGTATATTAAACATCTAAAAATGAACCATTAAAATTGAATTACTAACAACGAACTGCTAACTACGGACTAAGGAATTATTCAAAGTATTAAAAGTATAACAAGTATATATATGTGACGTTTGTTTAAAAAGAAAAGGTATTGATATATTATATATGGATAGGTTCGTGATATCAACCGGGGACCAAGTCAAATTATATATATATATCTTCAAGACGAAAGTGAGTATATAGTCCCACTTTTAAACTCTAAATATTTCGGGATGAGAATACATGTATTTTATGTTTTACGATATGGACACAAGTAACTGAAAAATATATTCTACGTTGAGTTGTACCACTGGCATACTTCCCTGCAGCTTGGTAACTGTTATTTACAGCGGTATTGTAAACGCGAATCCTGTTGATAGATCTATCGGGCCTGACAACCCCAACCGGACTGGACGACCAGTATTCAACGGTTGCACAGTACTTCGTTTCGTGACTACACTTGGTACGGTGTAGTAAGATTTCATAATAAAGGGAATATGCGACGTGATTAAATGTTAAGTATGGTTACCAAGTGCTCAACCACTTAGAATATTTTTATTAAACTGTTTATATATGAAATCTTGTGGTCTATATATATATTGCTGCCGGCACTAAACCTATATCTCACCAAATTTATGTTGACGTTTTAAACATGTTTATTCTCAGGTGATAATTAGAAGTTTCCGCTGCATTATGTTGAATTTGAGCAGGATCTTGCGTACGCATATTTGTGTCAAAAATAAAACTGCATACCCGAGGATTTGTGTTGTAAAATATACTAGAAATCGTGTTGTTATCATTATTTGTAAAGTTTGTAAGTCGAAGATTATCGCTAAACGATAATCATCTTTCTATCGTCTAAAGCTTGTATCAAAAATAAGATTTGTGGTTTGTAATGTAAAATATATGCAGTTTTCTTTTAAAAATGTCTCATATAGAGGTCAATACCTCGAAATGAAATCATACGTTATCTAACTCGTTCTTAGGGTTAAGGACGGGTTATGACATGTGGTATCAGAGCGGTGGTCTTAGCGAACCAGGTTTGCATTAGTGTGTCTAACCGATAAGTCGTTAGGATACATTAGTAAGTCTGGACTTTGACCGGGTCTGATTTAAAAACCATTGCTTATCATTGTTGGTTAAAATTTATATGTAAATATTATGTAGTACTAATGAGTTAGTTGTGGTGTGATAGATGTCGGGCTCAAAACTTATTATCACATTCAGCGACTCCGAATCAGAATCTTCAGATGGTGTTCCAGTCATTAACCTATCCGATGACGAAAATAATATCTTTGGGGAAGACTCACAAATTCCGGATGAACCGACTATAGAGAACCCGGAAAGTGAACCCGAGGAGGAAAGTGAACCCGAGGAGGAAAGTGAACCCGAGGAGGAAAGTGAACCCGAGGAAGAAATACAGGAAATTACAAAAGACGAGTTCGAACTAGGAAAGAAACGAAAGGCTAATGAATTAGAAAATTCAAATCCCGAGTTTAGGGAGGATGATGTGGCACCAACTCCACTAAACACTACCACCCCTATTCCCGCTATTCCTATTCGTGCTGTCCCGGCATCTAGTTCTTCAGCCCCACCGCCAAAATATAGGCAGACAGCTAGGATAAGCGTTAGGCCATTCCTTGAACCTAAACGTCCTAGAAAATAGACCAAACGATGTGCTGCCGTATTAAACCATGGGATCATATAATGTTTTGTATAATATTATTAGTGTGGTTTGCTTAATGTTCGATGTAAGATAAGCATATGTAAAATAGTGAAGTGTGAAATGCAATAATTTTCCATGGTTAAGTATTATTTAGATTGTAGTAATTGGTTCGGTACTAAGCTATTAAGTATGAACATTAACGGGTAGGTACTACCCTAGATATAATTATAAAACGCTAATAAGAAGAAAAGGCTTTTATAATAATACCTGGTTCATATTATTAATAAGCTATAATGTACTGTAAATATACACTACATCTATAATATTCCATGTGAATAATTATTTTCTTTTCATTCTTATAGAAGAATATGGCGCGATTGAACCGAATGACGGAACAAGAAATCCAGGAACTCATCAATCAGCGAGTGAACGACAGAATGTTATGGGTCGAGGCTGCAAGAGGTGCTGCAGTTAACCCAAATCCTCGTGTGGGGTGCACTTACAAAACTTTTCAAGCTTGCAAGCCCTCATCATTCAGTGGAACAGAAGGACCGATCGGTTTAACCCGGTGGATAGAAAAGATGGAAACTGTGTTCAAAATCAGTGGTTGTGTTGAAAAGGACATGACCAAATACGCATCGTGCACTTTACAAGATAGTGCACTCACGTGGTGGAAAAATTATGTGAAGGCTGTAGGAGGAGATGTAGCTTATGATACTCCGTGGGAAGAATTCAAAACAATGTTAATCAACGAATATTGTCCAAGGAACGAGGTTAGGAAGTTGGAAGATGAGTTACGAAGTCTGAAGGTTATTGGTACTGAAATCACCAACTACAATCAGCGATTCATGGAATTAGTTTTGCTATGTCCTGAATTGGTTCCAACCGAAGAACGGAAGATTGAAATGTACAAAGATGGTTTGCCCAAAAAGGTCAAGGCAAACGTTACAGCATCGAAACCTAAGACAATTCATGAAGCTATAACCATGGCAAACGAGCTAATGGATCAGGTCATTTTGGATAAGAAAGCATCCAATACTGATGTGAAGGTATCAGGTAACAAAAGAAAGTGGAATGGAAATTATGATCGAGGTAACCAACAACAATCTTTTAAGAAACAAGAAACCATACAAGGTGCAGGTGGTGGTTCAAGCTTTGGTTACAAAGGACAAAGTCCTTTATGCAACCGATGTCACAAACATCACTTTGGTTACTGTAGTGTGGTATGTAACAAATGTAATCGACAGGGTCATCTTGCTGAAGATTGTAGGGCTCTCGTTACGAATACAAATGGTGCCAAGACTCCTGCCACCAACGCAAATAGAACTGCTTTGGCTACCATTACTTGTTTTGGGTGTGGAAAACAAGGCCACTATAAGAGCCAGTGCCCGAATCCAGAGAAGAATATCGGACCTGCACGTGGAAGAGCATTTGTTATTAATGCTAAAGAGGCATGTGAAGACCCGGAGCTTGTTACGGGTACGTTTACCATTAATAACTTATCCGCATCTATTATATTTGATACTGGTGCCGATAGAAGTTACGTGAGTAGAGGCTTTTACGCTAAATTGAATTGTTCATCATTACCTCTAGATGCTAAGTACATGATTGAGTTAGCTAATGGTAAACTAATTAAAGCCGATAAAATTTGCCGTGATTGTAAAATAAATTTAGCCGGAGAAACATTTAAAATTGAATTAATACCCGTAGAATTAGGAAGTTTTGATGTAATAGTCGGCATGGACTGGATGTCCAAAGTAGGAGCTGAAGTTGTGTGTGCCAAGAAGGCAATTCGCATTCCTTGTAAGGATAAAATGCCGGTGATGATTTATGGAGAGAAGGGTAACTCAAAGTTAAAACTCATTAGCTATTTGAAAGCCAAGAAGTGAAAGAAAAGGGATGTTATGCTATTCTAGCACATGTTAATAAAGTCGAAAAGAAAGAAAAAGAGAAGTGCATCAATGACGTACCTGTGGCAAGAGATTATCCTGAAGTTTTTCCGGAAGAGTTGCCGGGATTACCTCCATTTAGATCTGTAGAATTTCAAATAGATTTAGTACCAGGAGCTGCACCAGTGGCTCGTGCTCCATATAGACTTGCACCGTCCGAGTTAAAAGAACTTCAGAGTCAGTTAAAAGAATTACTGGATCATGGATTCATACGACCAAGTACTTCACCGTGGGGAGCTCCGATTCTATTTGTTAAAAAGAAAGATGGATCTTTCCGAATGTGTATAGATTATCGTGAATTAAATAAGTTAACTATCAAGAATCGGTATCCACTACCGAGAATTGACGACTTATTTGATCAACTCCAAGGATCATGTGTGTACTCGAAAATTGACCTAAGATCGGGCTATCATCAATTACGTGTCAAAGAAGAAGATATACCGAAAACTGCTTTTCGGACACGCTACGGTCATTACGAATTTTTGGTCATGCCGTTTGGATTGACGAATGCGCCAGCTGTATTCATGGACCTCATGAATCGAGTTTGTAGTCCATATTTAGATAAGTTTGTTATCGTTTTCATTGATGACATTCTTATCTATTCCAAGAGTGAGCAAGAGCATGAGCAGCATTTAAGGTTGATATTAGAGTTGTTGAGAAAAGAACAGCTATACGCTAAATTTTCTAAGTGTGCTTTCTGGTTGAAAGAAGTGCAATTTCTTGGCCACGTTGTTAGTAGCAAAGGAATTCAGGTTGATCCAGCAAAAATTGAAGCCATTGAAAAATGGGAGACTCCTAAAACACCAATGCAGATACGCCAATTTTTGGGTTTAGCCGGTTATTATAGAAGGTTTATTCAAGATTTTTCCCGAATAGCTAAGCCGTTGACAGCGTTAACGCAAAAAGGGAAGAAATATGAATGGACCTCGGAACAGGAGAACGCATTTCAATTACTGAAAAAGAAGTTAACTACGGCGCCTATCTTATCGTTACCTGAAGGGAACGATGATTTTGAAATATATTGTGATGCTTCGCGACAAGGTTTTGGTTGTGTTCTTATGCAACGGAAGAAAGTTATTGCATACGCATCCCGACAATTGAAGATTCACGAGCGGAATTATACGACGCATGATCTAGAACTGGGAGCAGTCGTGTTTGCATTGAAGATGTGGAGACACTACTTGTATGGGGTTAAATTCACTGTGTTTACTGATCATAAAAGCCTTCAACATATTTTTGATCAGAAACAATTGAACATGAGGCAACGTAGGTGGGTCGAGTTAATAAACGACTATGATTGTGAAATTCGTTATCATCCCGGAAAGGCGAACGTGGTGGCCGATGCTTTAAGCAGAAAGGAACGAGAACCAATTCGAGTACGAGCGATGAACATAAAAATTCGCATGAATCTCAACTCACAAATCAAAGAAGTTCAACGAGAAGCACTTACTAAAGAAAATATAGGAAATGAAATAATGAAGAAGTATGAGAAGCAACTCGTTATGCGGGAAGATGGAATTCGATATTTTACAAATCGTATTTGGGTACCGAAGTTGGGTGGATTAAGGAAGTTGATATTAAATGAGGCACATAAGACAAGATACTCGATACATCCTGGAGTTGGAAAGATGTACCAAGATCTTAAGACACATTATTGGTGGCCTAATTTAAAGACAGACGTTGCAACATATGTTGGGGAATGTTTAACTTGTTCCAAAGTCAAAGCTGAACACCAGAAGCCGTCAGGGTTACTTCAACAACCAGAAATCCCAGAATGGAAATGGGATGGTATTACCATGGATTTCATCACGAAGTTACCAAAGACTGCCTGGGGATACGACACCATTTGGGTGATTGTTGATTGTCTCACCAAGTCTGCACACTTCTTGCCTATAAAGGAAACAGATAGAATGGAGAAACTATTACGATTGTATATAAAGGAAGTTGTTTCAAGGCATGGAATACCTATTTCCATTATATCCGATCGTGATAGTAGATTTACATCAAAGTTCTGGCAATCACTACAGGAGGCCCTAGGAACTCGTTTGGATATGAGTACCGCGTATCATCCGCAAACTGACGGGCAGAGTGAAAGAACGATTCAAACTCTTGAAGACATGCTCAGGGCATGTGTGATCGATTTTGGAAACGGATGAGATAAATATCTACCATTAGCAGAATTCTCGTATAATAATAGTTATCATGCGAGCATTAAAGCTGCGCCATTCGAAGCATTGTACGGAAGGAAGTGTAGATCTCCTATTTATTGGAATGAAGTAGGAGATCGACAATTAACTGGTCCCGAGATCATACACGAAACGACTGAGAAGATAGTACAAATTAAGGAGAGATTGAAAACAGCCCGTAGTCGCCAAAAGAGCTACGCCGATGTTCGAAGGAAACCATTAGAGTTTCAGATCGGTGACATGGTTATGTTAAAGGTGTCACCGTGGAAAGGTGTAATACGCTTCGGAAAAAGGGGTAAACTGAACCCAAGATATGTAGGCCCGTTCAAGATTATCGAACGCATTGGACCGGTAGCTTATCGACTCGAGTTACCGCAACAACTCGCTGGAGTACATAATACCTTTCACGTCTCAAACCTGAAGAAGTGTCTTGCAAGGGAAGACCTCACCATTCCTCTTGAAGAAATCCATGTCGACGAGAAACTACAATTCGTCGAAGAACCAATCGAAATCATGGACCGTGAAGTTAAACAGCTCAAACAGAGCAATATACCGATTGTTAAGGTTCGTTGGAATGCTAGAAGAGGACCTGAGTTTACTTGGGAACGAGAGGATCAGATGAAGCAAAAGTATCCACACTTGTTTCTCGATGACGCAAAATAGGTACAATTTTAAAATTTCGGGACGAAATTTATTTAACGGGGAGGTAATGTAACGACCCGCACTTTTTCGATCGTTCTATACTTATAAGATTGATATTTATATAAATTAAACATTACCAACTTGATAAGCAATCCAAATTGTTGAGACTTATGTTTCCGAAAAGAGTTTTACACAACGTTTGACCGTCTAGTTTGACCGATGATATCACGAACTATACAATATATGATAATTATATGTTTGTGTATATATATGTATATATACATATTTAACATGATTAAAGAATGTTTTAATATCTCATTTTATATTAATAACAACAAGTTATATGTGTATTTTGAAACTACTAACTTAAGTTTTCAAAACGATAACAATACGTAACGTTATTTGACATATATACTTAAGACTTATAATGTTATACATATATTGTATAAGTAATGTATTTAATTACTTTTAAAGACTTAAATACATAAAACCATATAGGTGTATTCACAAAAGATAGCTATATTTGAATCCTCATTCCATTTTTCACAAAATTTCTATACGTATACCTAGAGTATTTATACTCGTATCATACCTAGCTTTTATACGTATTTACTAATAGTAAATACACATCAAATCACCACCAAACCTACTCTTGTTACTGCCCTTAGAGCTAGGTAATTGAACTTGGATGCAAATAAGGCTAGATACATGAAATCATAACTTGAAATTTTTGTCCTTGTCCCCCCCATTGTCACGTTTTTAAAGGGCATCATGGCACCTCATTTTGATTCACTTCTACTTCAAATTTCTTAAGCTAAACACACACTTGTTCTTACTCTTTAAACTCCATAACAATCCAGCAAGAAACCTTAAAGATCTAGCCATAAAAACCTTAGTTAAACACCATAAGAAAACCATACAAAAACACTTCAAGAAAACCTTCCAAGAACACCAACTTACTTCCAATCTTTCATCCACTTCCAACACCCTTTTGATTCTAGCTTCTTACTTCTCTTTTACAGCAACTTCATCCAAGGAACTTGAGGTAGAATCTATGTTCATAACCTTATTCGATTCATATATATATAGCTATCATATTTTGTGGTATACAAGTTTAACAACAAGAACATAGTTTGAATGTTTTCAAACTTGTTCGCAAACTAAATAGATCCTTCTAACTTAACTTTTAAAATACTTCAAGACCTGTAACATATCTTAATTATATGCTAACTTAACAAGGTATAACTTGGTTTTTCAAAGAACACCTTAAAAACTGAATTTACGACGTCGGAGTGCAACCGGGGGCTGTTTTGGGTTGGATAATTAAAAACCATCTTAAACTTTGAATTGGAGGTTTATTTTTTGGAAAAATGATTTTTACTATGAATATGATAACACATAAAAATTTCATGATTTAACTCAAAGTATAAGTATTTTTAGAAAAATAATCATTTAAGGTTGTTTACATGATGGAAAATGATTAACTTCATAAGTTTCACTAAAGTTTGACCTATGACCTGTGATTTCGAATACAAACTAAGGTATTTACAGTTCATAGTCTTAAAGAGGGACTCGATCCAAGGAAGTGACAAGTTGAATCAACGAAAACGGAGTTGTAACGAAGAAACTATGACCAAAACGAGATCGGATATCCAAGACTAGTTTAGCCACGAAAATAATTGGGAAAAAATTAAATAAATCACATCTTTTTAAGATAACATGATATTTTATATATATGTACTCATAATTCAATTTCATATGGTTCAGGATCACCCGTAAGCAACACGAGAAGATTAATCATAAGATCCCATGATTGTACGCAACACGTCATTTGACAACACCGGTACCATGGGTCAAGATTAATCTCGACCAATACATATACGTTGGGGTTTTATTTATTTCGTTGGGGGTTTTATTTATTGCGGGTATATTAAACATCTAAAAATGAACCATTAAAATTGAATTACTAACAACGAACTGCTAACTACGGACTAAGGAATTATTCAAAGTATTAAAAGTATAACAAGTATATATATGTGACGTTTGTTTAAAAAGAAAAGGTATTGATATATTATATATGGATAGGTTCGTGATATCAACCGGAGACCAAGTCAAATTATATATATATCTTCAAGACGAAAGTGAGTATATAGTCCCACTTTTAAACTCTAAATATTTCGGGATGAGAATACATGTATTTTATGTTTTACGATATGGACACAAGTAACTGAAAAATATATTCTACGTTGAGTTGTACCACTGGCATACTTCCCTGCAGCTTGGTAACTGTTATTTACAGCGGTATTGTAAACGCGAATCCTGTTGATAGATCTATCGGGCCTGACAACCCCAACCGGACTGGACGACCAGTATTCAACGGTTGCACAGTACTTCGTTTCGTGACTACACTTGGTACGGTGTAGTAAGATTTCATAATAAAGGGAATATGCGACGTGATTAAATGTTAAGTATGGTTACCAAGTGCTCAACCACTTAGAATATTTTTATTAAACTGTTTATATATGAAATCTTGTGGTCTATATATATATTGCTGCCGGCACTAAACCTATATCTCACCAAATTTATGTTGACGTTTTAAACATGTTTATTCTCAGGTGATAATTAGAAGTTTCCGCTGCATTATGTTGAATTTGAGCAGGATCTTGCGTACGCATATTTGTGTCAAAAATAAAACTGCATACCCGAGGATTTGTGTTGTAAAATATACTAGAAATCGTGTTGTTATCATTATTTGTAAAGTTTGTAAGTCGAAGATTATCGCTAAACGATAATCATCTTTCTATCGTCTAAAGCTTGTATCAAAAATAAGATTTGTGGTTTGTAATGTAAAATATATGCAGTTTTCTTTTAAAAATGTCTCATATAGAGGTCAATACCTCGAAATGAAATCATACGTTATCTAACTCGTTCTTAGGGTTAAGGACGGGTTATGACACACTTCTACTCAGCCTGTGATCCCAAAACGCGTTGTGTCATTTAAGCGTGAGTATTACCTTATAATCCCATGATCACTCATGTTCGTGGGCGATGTGGGATTTGCCTAGGGTGTTACATATTAAAATATTAAAATGATTGTTTACGATAAACCTATGAACTCACCAACCTTTTGGTTGACACTTTAAAGCATGTTTATTCTCAGGTATGAAAGAAATCTTTCGCTGTGCATTTTCTCATATTATATGGAGTCGTTCATGGCATATTTAAGTCAGTACCTCGCAAATGAGACCAAATGTTGAAGACTTCATCCAGATGGATTAGGACGGGTCTCAACATATCTATCCAATGGTAATCAATACATAAACAATTCGTGACCCATCAATACTAGTTTTCTGATCAAGCATAAAAACACACCGATAATTCAAACGGTCATAACTTAAGCATACGGAAACGAAAATACGCGAATCCAAAGCCTAAAATTATTAGTTTTTCGATCTCTTTCCATATAGATAATAATAATTTACAGAGAACAAGTCCATAAAATCATTATCAACAATATTGAATTCGGTTTTTAATCAAAACAATCAATACGGACAATTTAACGATTAACCAAGCATACAAACAAGATGAATCGAGCAATTGACCAACATAACTATGTAACCTTATGAAATCAGAATTTTTAGAGCTAGGGTTCATGTGTTTATACCTTCGATCACAAAATCGTTTATACCAACGCGTAGAAGATGAAGTGAATTGCAATGTTCGTGTAGAAGGTTTAATCTAAAAGTGAAAATTTGGTGGTGCTAGGTTGGTGATGGTGGTCGTCGATCAAGCAGAGAGGGAATGAGAATGAGGCTGTCGACTATATTGTGTTTTAGGGATTAGTTTGTAGTGTTTAGGTTCACTAGATAATTAAACTTAGGGCCTAAAACATCCACTAGTGATACAAGCCCAAGACAAGAAAAATTAAGGGGAATGGGGAGGTCGGCCGAAGGTGGCCCAAAAGGGATGCCCGAGCTCGTGTTATCCAATACCGTGTAATCGTGGTCCGTTTCAAGTGCCGTTTAGACGTACCGAAGGCCCGGAACGCTAAACCGATCGTTAAAATGCAACCAAACGTTTAATTTATTAAAATCCCAAATAAATTAAATATTTTCAAAAGTTAATAATTATTAAAATAATTATTAAAATAAACCCGAGCGTTTCGTTGCTCGAAAATTAGTTTTCCAAACCGTATCGTTTTTATTATATTTCTTTACCCGAAATATATTTCCGAATTAATATTAACCCATATTAATTATCGTAACCCTCCAAGGATCAAGTACGTATTTAATACACATAAATACATAAAAAGTCAAATAATCGCCGTTAAATCAACTAACAGAAAGTTAACGAAAGTGACGAAAAAAGCAGGGTTGTTACATTCGCCTCCGGGTACTAAATTTCCCGCTCGAGGGTGAGAAGGCCTAGAAAGTGTCTAAGATGAAATATATAGTAAGAAGTGTGAAGTGAGAAGTGTGTGTTTGAATGGATTACAAATGACCTATTTATAGCCAAAACATTCAGGTGGGCAGACCATTGATGCACGGTGTACGGTCACTTTTTTCTCTCGACGTCGGTCGTCGGTGTGGTTTGGTGGAGGTGAGATCCGCTCGCACACCATGTGTGTGAGGTTTTTTTCTATTTTTATTGCTGGGACCTAAATTATACCTACCTTCTTTATAAAGTAAATAGAGTAAATATGGCCTAGGGTGTTGTTCTTAAAAGACAGTCGAATTCAAACGAAACTTATTCAGATAAATTAGTATTTATTATTGTTTATTGATATTTTGGTAGGTTATTTTTATTTTAAACTAAATTAATACTAAATACAGGAAAGTAAAGGTTTGGAGGTGACTGCGGTACTAGAAGTTTAAACAGTGTTTATTATGAATGTAAGTTGCATCCCGGATTACGATACTATTGTTTCGTGGAATACTATCACTTTTATTCTATCAAATATATTTTTACCCATTAATTGATTTTCAAGAAACTTAATTAAGGCATAAATAATTAATATCACGTGATAAAAATATAGAGGTTCCATTAATGGAGAGTTTTCATTATACTAACATAAACCAACCCAACAACCACCATCAAATCTTAATTCTCTTATGGAAACTCCCGCGAGGGTGTAACAAGAAAGATTAGATATGTTGACAAACGCCAGTCAGAAATAGGAATATTATTCCTACCGAATTAAGTTGGCAATTGTTAATTGGAACAGTTGAGAATGACCTTCAGCTATGAATAAAGTGATAGACATTCGTCGTTTAAATTTAAAACAAGTTTTAATGACTGCTACTTTATTAAAACCTTAGACTCCAAATATAACATGATGGACTTGTATAAGTTGACTGAAAACGACATCGGCTGCATATCAATCCATTTATATAAAGACCACAAGTCGATAATGTTAATCTTTACCAATTGACTAAAATTGACATCGACTGCATATCAAGCAATTTGTTGAAAGAGTGTTGTTATGTTAATTAGTTTCATAGATCATAAATACCCCAGATTTCTCCAACATGATATTTATCATAGTTTTTGAAAACACATTTATCTCGAGTCTTATACCCCGTGCCAGGCCTAATCTGTTTCAATTTCTGGAAAATCGGCCATACGCTTTTTAGACGCAGAATACTTAAAACTACATTATATAGATTTAAGCACGGTACAAGTTGGATAAACTTTATATAAGTTGACAAAAATTCACTCCGTTTATAAAGTAATGAATCAAACACTTATAATGATTTAAACGACAACAATAGTAAATAATCCTAAACTTACATCATAATAAACACGAGAAGTTATATTAATCCATTTCAAACAATATTATAATCAATGAACATTATATATTTATATATATATTTATATATATATATATATATATATATATATATATATATATATATATATATATATATATATATATATATATATATATATATATATATATATATATATATATGGTCATAATCAAGAGGGAAGCACTCTTTTGGGAGGAAGTAAAATTTATTTTTTTTATTTTTTCGTTTTTTTTCCAACATTAAGAGCACACGAAAATGTGAACATTTTAAAAAGACGCTTTGTGATGAATGTTATTACTTTGGCGGGAAAACGCTCGAACAAAAAACTAAACTGATAACTTGCATCATGCATAATGTTATTCCTGAATGTTATTCATGGAGCATTTTTTCCATCATATGTGAAGTTTTTTTTCAAGATTTAGCCAGATTTATAGTTTAGGGTTTATGGCTTAGGTTTCAAGTTTAGGGTTTTGGGTTTAGTCCCTAAAACCAAAACTCTAAGCCCTAAACCCTAAACTCTAAACCGTTCGTGTTAAATATTCAATCTAAACCCTAATTTTTAAATGCTAAACCCTAATTTCTAAACCCAAAACTCTAATTTCTAAACCCTAATAGCTAAACCTTAATTTTTAACCCCTAATTTCTAAACCCTAATTTTTAAAGCCCAAAAAATCTCAGAAGCAAAACATTCATTGCAATGAATGTTATCATTTATTTCTTCGAGCATTTTCCCGCCAAAATATTAACGTTTGATGTTGTATGAATACTACTACTAGACAATTATCATACAAATCGACAACTAGTCCCAATCATATAGTAAAGTTAATAGCAAGTCTAAGTTCGTTCCACAGAGAGCGATTTAATTGAGATTTCGAAAATACTAATAATTATCCTAAGTTGATTGGGGGTTTTTTGATAAAGTGTTGATTAAGCCAATATTAACCTAAGAGAGATTAACAATTAAGAGAGAAACATGTCCACTTGATTGTTCAACCTTTTGCCGTAGATTATCCCTTTCATTTGTCACATAACGATGTTTTAAACATACAGCTTCAATTCAATCTCACAATCTTCATAAAACCTCAATCAATTGAAATTCGTTAACTCACGTAGACTCATTACAAATATCAAACTATGTTTTGAGTGAAATCATTTAGACTCAATTTTGGATTAAAATCACTTAAAATCCTTTAATTATCAAAATCACTTAAGATAATCAAACACCACAATGTTGACTAAAGACCAATTGAAAACCAATCCAACCAAGAACACAATCACTTAAAATCCCTAATTTAGTTGTCTAGATCACCCAAGGTGTTGAAGCACAAATTGTTTCAATAATAAAATCACTTAGAAAAGATAGACAATTTATGTAATCAAAGTAAAGTCCAAAACAAATGCATAGCAATGGATCACCAATCAAACACAATAATCTTCAACTCATTTAAAAACCCAATTCATAAAATAGGGCAAAATCCAAGCATCAACTCTACAAATCAAGTGAACACAAGTAATCTAAGCTATAATCATTGCATAAACAAGAAATAAATCAAAGAAATTACAACCATTCATCATTACAACTAAAATGGAGAAAAGTTACTACCAAAATAGAGAAGAAACACTAAAATGGAGAATGGATGATGTGAATGTATCACTAATCTTCATGGAATTGAGTTAGGAGCATGGAATTGAGCTTCATCTTGATGGAATCTTGATCAGAACCATTTTAGGGTTCCAAAACGGCCTAAAAGAGTAGCTCCCTTCAACAAAACCCCTAAATTCGTATTTATAGTTGGCTGAAAATTCTGGGCTGAAACATCGCGGGTGCGCCGTACCTATGTAATGGTGTGCCGCACCATTGTACATGGGAAGAAGGTGCACCGCACCTATGTATTGGTGCGCTGCACCAATTCACGTGGTTGGTTTCTGATGTTGTTTTTTTTTTCATTTTTAGTGTATTGGTGCGGCGCTTTTGGCCTTTGGTGCGTCGCTTTTAGCCCTGGAACTTCATTTTCACTTCAAAACTTCACTTCAAAAGTTTACCCACGAAATCGAGTGCATTTTGTCAATTTTACACCAAGTGAGGATTTTTTTTGCCCTTAAATCAACTTTAACCAAATAATCATCATTAACGCTCATAAATCCATCATGATCAAACAAAACGAGAAAGATAGTGCGAGGATAAATATGCATAATTTGAGCACTATCAAATCCCCCACACTTGAACCTTGCTTGTCCTCAAGCAAGCTTAAAGTTTAACCACATCTTCAAAAATGTTGACCAACTTTGACTAATGAGATCTTGCAACTTCAAGTATGGTCATTTCAACTTTTCAAACTTTGAAGAAACTCAAAAATACTTGACAAATCTAAAGAATTACCTCAATGCTCTTGTCAATCTTCCAAGGACTTCAACTTGAAAATTTCACAAGCAAAATCTTCAATCAAACGTATCCAAAACCAATTTCTTCACCTTTGACTTTGACCTTGAAGACTAGATCAATTTTGCATCTAGTTTGTATTTCTTTAAGCCAAAAGAATCACAAATAATAAAACTTCACCAAATTTAACTTCACAAACTTTAACCAAACAAAGAACCTCCAATTCAAGCTCAAACCTTTAAACCATCAATCATTCAAGCCTAAACTACCCTTTTCACATTTCCACAATCAAATACTCATCAAAAACACAAACATGCATCCTAGAAAGGCTTAAGATCAACAACATCCAAAAGAGCATCACATTTAGATCAAATCAAGCATAACTCAAGTTCTATATTGCAAACCTTTTTAGGAGCATTACCAAACCTCAAAATTTCAAATTCACCTCCACCATCTAACTCTCCTCATCACAAGTCAAGGATTGCCCAAAACACTTGACTTCGGTGTTTAGAATGCCAATACCATGAGTCACCCACTAAAAAGGCTTGGCCATAGGGAAACCAAGGCCTTAGAAAACCATTTTTCATTTTTAGAAAGGGAAAACAAGTCGAGTTTTTACACAAGACAAGTTTTTCGAAAATTTTTGGTTTTAACGCTTTGTGCATCCGAAGCCATCCCGATTTTGGGACAACCGCACAGATAGCTATTGTACCGGTATAACACATAAGTGAACTACCTCCCGGTTCGAAGGCGATGGAACAATAACTATCTTGGGCTCAAAAAGGCTATGTGCATACAATCCATCCCGGTGGTGGGGCGACCGCACGGGTAATTGCCATCCATATAGATAAACTACCCGGTATTGATAGCGATGCGAAAGAAACTACCTTAGGTGAGTGTTTAGGGTGCCATCCACGGTCAACTTGGTAATAGTCAACGGCACGGGGCAAGTGACCAACCCTTACTAGACTCCAGTGTTTTAGGAGCTAGATGAGAAGGCCACAAGGGATTGGATTTACCCTACCAATCCTACTCGGGGCGAAAGTTCATGACTCTCTCTCTCAACGGTACCATCACATCATGAAACGATGTTTAGTATGAAATGACATGGATTAGAGAGCTCCCATGCCAAGCAGAACGCGCTTGGGAAGACTTGACTTCCTATAATGGGTGGACCCGATCACTGAAAGTGTCAAAGTTTGAAACTTTGAACACTTGGCTACTTCCCACACATCAAACTTTTATGCTTATTTTAAGAAAAGATAGAAAGTAGAAACTACCTTTCCATAGTTGAAAGAAATTGGTGCCATGGCTTTTGGCCATGGCGTATGTTGTCTAAGAAACACTAGCACGAAGCCATTGCTCTTCATCAAGAAGATAGCACTTTGCGAAGCTCAGGGCTCCTCTTCCCACAGTATGATACGTTGTTGTGACACATCGTGAAATGATGCATCAACCAATTTCATAATGAAATGATGTGGATTAGTAAGTCTCCCACACCAAGTAAAACAAGATTCAGAAGACTTGACTTCCTTAAATGATGGGCTCGACCCATCGAGAGTGTTAACTTGTTTCATTTAACCACTCGATTTGTTGCACAACATGGAAGACTTTACTTCCTTAATTGAAATTGAAAGACTTTACTTCGTTAAAAAGAGTGGAGTTTATTCACCTTAAAATGTCAGTTATGGCTTTATTTGACCAAAATTGTCATTTAATTCAACAAGTTATTTGGGAAAATTTTAAAATTATGTGATAATTTTATAAAATAAGTCCACGAGAATTTAACTCCCCCCGACACTCGAGATCATGTAATGCCCTCATTACATGAATCGAAATAAGGTTATAAATTCGAGAGGACAAAATGAAAAGTGGAAGAGAAATAGAGATACCCGAGAACAAAGGCTATTTTCACAAGTGATTATCAAATTGCATGAAGTTATCTCAACATATCTGCATCTCCAACCTTCCTATTTGATTTGATTTTTATTAACGATCCTTTGTCATGACTTGTCCCCGTCTTCTTAACATTCTTTATCGGGGTGGTTCTCCCCACATTTTATCGGACGACATGTGAAATTGGTGGTAACAGTTCCATGAATAAGTAAAGTGAGCCAATCATTGACTCCTCGGGTTGGGTATAAGAAATTAAAAGTATTCTTCCCCATTTTTATGGAGAAGATAAAGTCCCTGTTTGCCAGTTTCAAGATTCGGGTCGCCAATTTTAAGATTCGGGTTGCCAGTTTCAATAGTTTCAATATCTGAGTCACCAGTTACATCAAACGGGTCACCAGTTGTTGTAACTAGGTCGCCAGTTGCACAAAATATGTAACATCCCGCCTTTTTCCATTTACTTTTCCGTTATACTAATTTAAACTCCGTTATATGTTTATAACATCTCCCGTTAATACGCGTTTTAAATTATCTCGTTTAGGTAATTCACGCACCCGATTCAAATTAGAGGGACTAAACTTGCCAAGAGGCCAAAGATTTGACTAGGTCAACTAGTCAAACCTTCAACCTCCTCCTCTCATTTCAACATCTCCATCTCTCTCTCTTTCTCTCTAGCAAGAACACACACACAATTACCAAATTCATTCAATCATCATCTAAATTCGATCTAGGAGGCTTATAACAAAATAAATTACATATTCGTGATCCTCTCTTCATCCTCTTCATTTTGGTACCAACTTCATCTCGTTTAGGTAACATTTCTAAAACTCTAGATTTCTCTAAATTCGTGTTTTTGACTTGAAATGGTGTTAGTTAGTGTCTATAGCTCATTGTGATGTCGTGTATGTAATTTGTATGCTCGATCTTGTTATTTGGTGTAACTAGCATGAACACTTGAAATGGGTTAGTTTAATCTTTGATTTTGATTGATTAAATGTTGTTAGATGTTAAACCCATTGTGTTAAAAGTGTTACTAGCATCGTTAGTTTCGTTTTGGTATGTTGGATGATATGAAAACCTTGCGTTAACATGATTATTGATTTTGTGATTTTTAATTAGGGTTTGATGAACCTTAAAATGAACTTTTGATGCATTGAATGCTTGTTAATGTTGTTAGTAAGTGTTTAGTTGCAATGTACGTTTAATTACCTTCGAAACGGCATATCGTATGTGTAGATTGGACTACCGAATCATGAAATGAATTTGTGAACTTAAAACTTGGAAAACGAACTCTAAATGATCACTTGACGAGAATTCGGTTATTGTAAATGATAAACTCGATTGATGAATGTGGTTAGTTGTATCCTTTGTCAAAATACCTTTCCGATGATATAAGATACATGTTTTCGTTGTTTGCGGATCATAAAATGTGTTAGTTTGGTTTTTGGTTCGTGTACTTAGAAGTTTACTGCATCAGACTGGAATACCAATCTGGACACCGTCCAGACCCCTTGGACGCCGTCCCAGAATTCAAAGCTGGACGCCGTCTAGATATTTGGACGCCGTCCCAGCCCTCAAAGCTGGACGCCGTCCAGATACACTGACAGACTCTGTCTTCGTTGGTCATTTTACGAAAAATGTTTGCTATGCTATGGACCTCCGATTCACATGTAACTTGTTCTAACATGCTCATATATGATTAAAAACCTCAGAAAAATAGTTCGGGACCCGACCCGAACGTGTTGACTTTTTTGTTGACTTTGACCCGACCAAGTTGACTTTTAATCAAGCTTAACCAAATGTTTGTGAAATAGTTCTAACATGCTTTTATACTTGTACCTTGCATGAAACGTGACAATTTGATTCACATGCTATTATGATCGAGTCTTAACGAGCCATTGGACTAATTGAACATCTTTGACCAATCGTGACTATCGTTATTGATACAACCTATTTGTTTAGGTCAAGACTAGCATTGTTCTTTGCACACGTTTACTTGTTGAAGTACTTTACTACTCGTGCACTCAAGGTGAGATCATAGTCCCACTTTTACTCTTTTGCACTTACATTTGGGATGAGAAAACATAAACGTTTCTTTTTACTAAGTGAACACAAGTACAAGAAAACAAACATTCTACATACGAGTTTGAACAAAAATCCTCAATTCGATTATCATTAGTTACACTTGCCGGGTGTAAGCGAGAACTTATGTTATATGGCCATATGGGTTTGACAAACCCTCATTCAAACGGTTCGCTACCGTTTACGAATGAAATGTATTTTCGAGAAACAGTGTATGTTCTAACACTATTGTGATGGGGTTCTATGGATGGAATGTTAAGCATTGATAATTGGGTGCTCGTGAAACAAACTTTTGGAATGTATTACTATTATCTCATTGTTGCAAATCTTGTGGTTCACTTGTACTTACTTACTTAAACCTATGATTTCACCAACGTTTTCGTTGACAGATTTCTATGTTTTTCTCAGGTCCTTGAACGATACATGATACATGCTTCCGCTCATTATTTTGATACTTGCATTGGATGTCGAGTATATATGCATACATGGGGCGTCTTTTGGCTATTTTTAAATTGTGTCGCATAAGTTTCATTTGTACTTATAACTTTGTAACGTAACTTGTGGTGGAACTATTCTTGTAAACTTTGAACAATCTTTACATTTGAAATGAATGCGACATATCTTTTGGTCAAACATTGTTTTAAAGACTTATGACCACGTAACGGGACCTAAGTAGACGGCGCCGTCAATGACGATTTTGTCGGGTCGCTACAGATGGTATCAGAGCGTTGGTTGTAGGGATTTAGAGTTCATTGGTGTCGACCCCGAGTCATAGGGTACATTGGTGAGTCTAGACTACAACCGGCATATAGACTTGAAGTAGGAATTACTTGACTACTTGTGCATTTATAATCGAATGCTTCTACTCATATCTACTCTTAGTTCATCTTAATCTCACGTTGTTTAATTTGATTGACACGCCACCTTGACTATATGAAATGATGTCGAATGCACATATGAATCAGGGTAATATAATTTCCGGGATTATATTACGGTGACTCATATGAACGTTCCGACATTGTGGCATAAAGAATTTAAGGCGAGTCAAGGAAAATTTTCTCTCTATCTTTATTCCATATCACGGTTAGTATTATTTAGAATACTAACCAACGGTATTCTTTTGTTTTGAAGGAACAATGCCTCTTCGCCGTGCGCCACGCCGTGAAACTCCAGAACAAGCTCTACAACGCATGATAGCCACCGCCGTAGATGCGGCCATGGCCGGTCACTCATCCAACAACAATAATAATAACAACCACAACAATCACAACAACAACAACAATGGAGCCGGTAACTCAAACGAAGGGTGCTCCTACAAATCCTTCATGGGGTGCAAGCCTCACACTTTTGATGGAACCGGGGGACCGGTCATGCTCACCCGATGGTTTGAGCAAACGGAAGCCGTCTTTAGCATAAGCGGTTGTCGGGACCAAGACAAGGTCAAATACTCCACTCACACCTTCGCCGGTGTCGCTCTTACATGGTGGAATACTTATGTACAATCGGTGGGTACCGATGAAGCTCATGCCCTCTCTTGGGCCGACTTGAGGGAAAAGATGATTGTCGAATATTTCCCTCGTGAATAAACCCGAAGGCTCGAACAAGAGCTAAGAACTTTAAAGGCGATCGGAAACGATCTCAAGGCTTATAATCAACAATTTTCCGAACTAGCCTTGATGTGCCCAAATCTTGTGAACCCCGAAGCTTTAAGGGTTGAACTTTACATGGATGGTCTTCCAAAGAGTATCAAACACGGAGTAATGTCATCCAAACCCACTAATCATCAAGAAGCTTTGAACATGGCCCGCAAATTGATAGAAACGGTTGACGAAATTGTAGTACCGGCACCTAAAGCCGAGGACAAGTCAGGTAACAACAAAAGAAAGTGGGAACACTCCCAATCAAGCAACAACAACTTTGCTAAGAAGCCTTACACCTCCGACGGCAAGAAGGGTTATGCCGGGAACCTACCCCTTTGCAACAAATGCAACAAACATCACTTTGGTGAATGTGGCAAGTTAATTTGCCACCGGTGCCAAGGAGTTGGTCATAAGGCCAATGAGTGTAAAAGTGTTGCCCCCATCTCTCGAAAGGGGCCCAAAGCACCAAAAACGGGCACTTGTTATGAATGTGGCCAAACGGGCCATTATAGAAATGCATGCCCAAAGAGGAAAGATAACCCCAATACGTGCGGCCGAGCTTTCAACATCAACACTGAGGAAGCCCGAGATATAATAATGAATTAGTCACGGGTACGTTTCTTCTCAACAACACTTATGTTACTTGTTTATTCGATTCGGGTGCCGATAAGAGTTTTGTATCCAAGACTTTGACTCATTCTTTTAATACTCCACCACGTCCACTAGATACCACTTATACCATTGAAGTGGCCAACGGAAAACTATTGAGTGCCGACACATATTACCGGGGGTGTACGTTAAAAATTTTGGGTAATGAGTTTGAAATCGACTTGATACCCATGGAACTAGGTAGCTTCGATGTAATAATCGGTATGAATTGGCTAGCCAAAACGAAATCTCACATTCTTTGTGATCTTAACGCAATCCGAATCCCTATCGAGAATGGTGAACCTTTGATCGTCTATGGCGATAAGAGTTGCACCGGACTCAACCTCGTTTCGTGTATTAAATTTAGAAAGCTACTCCGTAAGGGTTGTTTTGCGATCCTTGCTCACGTTAAGAAAGTCGAGTCCGATGAGAAGCACATCGATGATGTGCCAATTGTTAGTGACTATTCCGATGTATTTCCCGACGAATTGCCGGGTCTTCCACCTCATCGACCGGTTGAATTCCAAATCGATCTTATTCCGGGAGCCGCACCCGTAGCACGTGTACCATATAGACTCGCTCCATCCGAAATGCAAGAATTGCAAAGTCAAATCCAAGAACTACTTGATCGTGGTTTTATCCAACCTAGCCATTCACCCTGGGGCGCTCCGATTTTGTTTGTTAAAAAGAAAGACGGATCCCTACGAATGTGCATTGACTATCGTGAACTAAATAAATTGACGGTTAAGAACCGATATCCTCTTCCTTGCATCGATGACCTCTTGGATCAACTACAAGGGTCTTGTGTATATTCGAAAATCGATCTCCGCTCGGGTTATCATCAATTAAGGGTTAAGGGGGAAGATGTCTCCAAAACTGCTTTCTGAACTCGTTATGGTAGTTATGAATTCCTTGTCATGCCATTTGGTCTCACTAACTCACCGGCGGTGTTCATGGATCTTATGAACCGCGTGTGCAAACCGTATCTTGACAAATTCGTTATCGTGTTCATCGATGATATTTTAGTCTATTCAAAAAGCGAAGAAGAACACGAGGAACACCTCCGACTTGTGCTTGAACTTTTAAGACAAGAACAACTCTATGCCAAATTCTCCAAATGTGAATTTTGGTTAAAGGAAGTTCAATTTCTTGGTCATGTTGTAAGTGACCAAGGTATTAAAGTCGATCCAACGAAAATCGAAGCCATTAGTAAATGGGAGACTCCTACTACTCCTACTCATATCCGTCAATTCTTGGGTCTCGCCGGATACTACCGTAGATTCATCAAGGATTTTTCTTTGGTTGCTCGTCCTCTAACCACGTTAACTCATAAGGGAAGAAAATTCGTTTGGGCAACCGAACATGAATCCGCATTCCAAATTTTGAAAACGAAGCTAACCACCGCTCCTATCTTGTCACTTTCCGAAGGCAATGATGACTTTATTGTATATTGCGATGCCTCGAAACATGGTTTTGGGTGTGTATTGATGCAACGAACGAAAGTCATTCCTTATGCTTCTCGACAACTCAAAATTCATGAACGAAACTACACGACGCATGATCTCGAACTCGGAGCCGTTGTCTTTGCACTTAAAATGTGGAGTGTAATGACCCGGAATTTTCCGACCAAATTATACTTATGAGATTAATATTTACATAAATTAAACCATACCAACATGATAAGCAATTCAAATTGTTGAGACTTGTGTTTTTGAAAAGAGTTTTACACAACGTTTGACCGTCCAATATGACCGATGATATCACGAACTATATAACATACGATAATTATACGTTTGTCTATATATATGTATTTATATATATTTAACATGATCTAAGGATGGTTTAACATCTCATTGTGTACTAATGACAATGATTTATAAGTATATTTTGAAACTACTAACTTAAGTTTTCAAAACGATAACTATACGTAACATTCTTTGATATATATACTTATAATCTATAATGCTTATACATGTATCGTATATATAATGTATTTAATCACTTTTTAAGGACTTAAATACATAAAACAATATAAGTATATTCATAAAAGATAGCTATATTTGAATTCTCGTTCCGTTTCCTCAAGATTTCTATACGTATATCTAGGGAATATGTACTCGTATCATACCCAGCTTCTATACATATTTACTATTGGTATATACACATCAAATCAACATCCTAATCAACATTATTACTGCCCTAGATATGAGGTAACTAGGATTTGTCAAGTAGTATGAATTATTAGTAAGAAAACAAAATTAGGAATCCTTTTCTTTCTTTATAAACTAAAAACGTTTTTATAAATGAACACCATTTCTTCACTCCATTTTCTCATACCTACACCCTCATTTCTCTCTCAAAATACTCCTAACTTCATACTTGATCATCTCCAAGCATTTTCCCCATCATTTAGCTTCAATTACAAGCCTTAAACACCATAAGAAAACTCTTTCAAAAACATATCAAAATAACCACCCATTTGAAGAAGTTTACTTCCAACCTTTTGATCTAACTCCACCACTCTTTGATTCCAAGATTATTTTTATCTTTTGCAGTAACTTTGTCCAAGTAACTTGAGGTAGTAACCTTGTTCATAATCTTATTCAATTCATATTCATATAGCTATCTTATTTTGTGGTATAAAATTTTAACAACAAGAACATAGTTTGAATGATTTCAAACTTGTTCGCAAACTAAATAGATCCTTCTAACTTGACTTTTAAAACACTTCAAGACCTGTAATATATCATAATGATATGCTAACCTAACAAGATATAATTTGGTTTTACAAAGAACATCTTAAAAACTGAATCTACGTCGTCGGAGTGCAACCGGGGGCTGTTTTGGGTTGGATAATTAAAAACCATCTTGAACTTTGAATTGGAAGTTTATGTTCTGGAAAAATGATATTTCTTATGAATATATTAACACATAAAAATTTCATGGTTTAACTCAAAGTGTAAGTATTTTTAGAAAAATGATCATTAAATGTTATTTTTATGATGGAAAATGATCACTTTCATAAGTTTCACCAAAGTTTGACCTATAACCTATGATTTCGAATACAAACTAAGGTATTTTCAGTTCATATTCTTAAAATTTGACTCGATCCAAGGAAGTGGCAAGTTGAATCAACAAAAACAGAGTTGTAATGAAGAAACTACGACTAAAACAAGATTGGGTATCCGAAGCTAGTTTAGCTACGAAAATATTTGGAGAAAAAGTAAATTAATCATATCTTTTCTAATTAATATAATATTTTATATATAATTACTTATGATTTGATTTTTATATATTTCAGGACCACCCGTAAACAACGCGAGAAGATTAATCATAAGACCTCATGATTGTACGCAACACGTCATTTGACAACACGGTACTTTATGTACGCAACACGTCATTTGACAACATGGTACCATGGGTTGAGATTAATTTTGATCAATACGAATACGATGGGGTCTTTATTTATTTTATTTAAGCAACTAATTGTGGACCACTAACATCGGACTGCTAACTACGGACTAAGAAAATATTAAAAGTATTAAAAGTATATATATATATATATATATATATATATGTAACGATTACTTAAAAAGAAAATATGTTGATATATTATATATATGGTTAGGTTCGTGATATCTATCGGAGACCAAGTCGAATTAAATACCTTCAAGGAAAAAGTGAGTTTCATTTGCTCCCTTTTTAATTGCTTTTGCAATATATATTTTTGGGCTGAGAATACATGCGCTGCTTTTATAAATGTTTACAAAATAGACACAAGTACTTAAAAATATATTCTACGTTGAGTTGTACCACTGGCATATTTCTCTGTAGCTTGGTAACTACTATTTACATGGGTATTGTAAACGCGAATCCTGTTGATAGATCTATCGGGCCTGACAACCCCAACCGGACTGGACGACCAGTATTCAACGGTTGCACAGTACTTCGTTTTGGTGACTACACTTGGTACGGTGTAGTGAGATTTCATAATAAAGGGAATATGCGACGTTGATTAAATGTTAAGTATGGTTACCAAGTGCTCAACCACTTAGAATGCTTTACATACACTTGCGAGTGTATTATGTTTATGATTATGAAATCTTGTGGTCTATTAACATATTGAAATGATTGTTATGATAAACCTATGAACTCACCAACCTTTTGGTTGACACTTTAAAGCATGTTTATTCTCAGGTACGAATTAAGACTTTCGCTGTGCATTTGCTCAATATAAGGACATTACTTGGAGCCGATCATCGCAATGGGACCAAATGTTGATGACTTCGTCCAGGTGGATTAGGACGGGTCCTTTCAGTTGGTATCAGAGCGGTGGTCGTAGCGAACCAGGTCTTGCATTAGTGTGTCTAACTTGTAGTTGTTAGGATGCATTAATGAGTCTGGACTTCGACCGTGTCTACATGTCAAAAGTTTTGCTTATCATTTCTAGTCAGAAATCATCTGCTTATCATCCTTAGGAAATTACCTGCTTATCATTCATAAGTCTAGACACGTTTTACTGCATTTACTGCATTGATAGTGTATAGACGAATTCTTATCTTAGCATATCTATTATTGCGAACTTTGACTGATATCTTTTCAAAGATTCTCCGTAATTTACGGGATTTTGGTATTATATATACATATGTAAATTATGTATTGAAGAGTACCAAATCTAACTCCTATAATCTATTCCATACCAAAAATTCATTTTCCCCATTATACAAGATGGATTCCGCATCTAGTTCGAATTCTTCAGATTCCGACAGTTATGCCGATATGGATTTCCATTCGGGCTCCGAAAGCAGCATCACCGAAATGGATCAACCAATTTCCCATCATCTATTCTGGATGAATTGGGGATGGGTTCGTAATATACTAAATCACTGGAGACAAGAAGAAAGTGATCCATTCCATCCACCAAATTGCCCTCTTGGCGATGAACCAGAAGCACTTACCGGCGAACCTATTCGAAACACCATTTTCTCTCTCATTTCTAGAGTATCTCGTCACGATTATATACTATCCCATATTACAAATCTTGTTCATTCGCTCGCTCCAACCGCCAATCATCCCGGTGTACTAGCAGAAGTTAACGAACTTCGCGCTCGCGTGACGGCTTTGGAGAACATGGTGCGAAGGTTGCAAACACCAGCAGCTGCACCAGCAGCATAATCAGCACCACCATCAATAACATCAACAATACCATCATCACCACTAACAAACAGCATCCGCATCACACGTCTCGACATCATAATCTGTCCCACAAACATCAACATCATACGCACCATAGATACCAAGGAGTACCAACAATAATGAGCGATGAAGTATTGATCCATAACTTCATTGATATTCTGCGAAGAATATGTGGTTTCAAAAAGTTTTGGAGATTTCTTAATCTAGCTCAAAACAAAAAGCAAATGAGATTAATATCATATTAACTCATTAAATTCATGATTTCATCTGAAGAAAATATATATGTATATATGTTTTCATAAAGATTGTAATTAAAAGTTCTTTTGTACAAAATATTAATGGTGAAATTTTTTTTTAACGGGCAGGTAATACCCGAGGAATAATTAGATTTCATCTTAATAAGTTACATTGTACATTCGTCGAAGCTGATTCAACAGTCATTTACTATCCTACTTACAACCACCGATATATGTATCCGTTCACCGCAGAATAACCATTTTCATTCAATTTCATATTTGGATTTTGTATTCCCAGAATCCAACAAGTGGCATATGAAGAAAACATATGACAAAATAAAATCTGTTAGAAACAAACAAATTAACTATGAAAAATTTTGTTAAGAATCCACGCTAACTGTTCCAGCTAACTGTTCCTAGCTAACTGATTACATTTTATTTATCGCAGTTTATTTATCGCAATTTAATTATCACACGTCATTTAATTTCTGTAATTATTTTACGCACTTTAAATATCGGGACACGTATACAATATTTTGACATATCATATCGACGCATCTATATATATTATTTGGAATCACCATAGACACTCTATATGCAGTAATGATCGAGTTCTCTATGTAGGGTTGAGGTTGATTCTACAATAATATATATAGTTTGAGTTGTGATCGAGTCTGAGACGTATATAGGTCACGACACGTATTAATTAATTCGTATATTATATATTAAACTATATATGAATTATTGGACTGTTACTGTGGACTATCGACTGTGGACTAATGACATTGGACAATTAAAATGAATTAAAATATTAATTATAACATATGAAACTAAACATTTCTTCAAGATTGCCACTTGATTTCATCTTAAACCTCATTGTATCTCGACGATTACAATCAGCATTCAAATCTATCATGATTCTTAAAAACACCTCAATCGAGAGGATAAACCAACCGCACTTCATCTACGGAAGAAAAGATTGATGCATATAGTTATGCACCTGAAAAACTCTCGAAAACTGAGTAAACGTTTGACACGTATCTGTTCTAGTTCCTTTGACATTGTTATTACCGAACATCGTTTTGCAATCCCTTTCCAAAGTAGCTAATTTTGTCACAGCTCCAGCAAGTCAACTCCGACTTTTCATCCGAAACAACTTTATTATAACCGCGATATATATGCGTACTCTTTATTGTTACTGGGGAACCTTTTATATTCCACAATATTACCATCAGCGATTAATCATTCTAAAACACAATTCTCCTGAAACTACCTCGGTATGATAACCGATGACCCAGATAAGTTAACTTTGAAAATGCTGACGAAGCAGCATGTTGTAGATGATCTTAATGGCCAAAAGTTTGATGATAAAGAAAGGAGTGTTAGGAACGCTCGATAGAAAATTTAGTACCGAAAAGCGGATTATGCGAAACTATGAAGAAAGCCGTGGACACATCACAAAGAATAAGTTTGCCTTCAAAGAATCCAAATGATTCTGTGCCTGCTGAAATCGTTAGCAAACATCTTATTTCTCATTCTAAACCTTCACAGACAAATCTTCTTCATCATCCATTGATATTAGAAATTCTAAGATATTCTCGTATGTTCTATTATAAATATCCTCCATATTTCTGGCGATATTTTCACAACTATTCTTATCTGAGATCATTTATCTCTCCATAATATCTGCAACATAAAAGAAACTGTGTTAGTTTCTAAATTCTGAAACCTTCGAGTTTAAAATATGAATGTTTTGAAGTAGTGTTGGGAACTGAAGCATGGATTAGTATAATATAATGACACTTGATCAACGTCATTATATTATAGTAAGTCATGCTGAGTTTCTAATGAAGCATGATGATTCACAGTACCGTCATCATGTGCCATTTACACGACTCTTACATTCTATCTAATCTCTAAAGATATCAAGGGAATATTTTTCTGGATGACTCGGTCTTCTCCAGGGTATTCTGGTAATTTAACAAATCAAAATCGTTCTATTACCATTTTCTTCTTAGAGCATTAGCTATGTTCATTCTGAATTTCATATCTACGAATTCCGGACCATTACTCGCTTGACTCGAAGTCGGGAAGAGAAAACGAAAGCATGAAGCTCCGAAAAATAATGAAGAATATAAACTCCGATAATAACCCCGAAATTACAAACCGTGTATATCGATGCATATAGCAATATAGAGACACGGGAGAATTAGAAACACTATAAACACAAGAGTATAGTAGAAGTAAATAGATTCTTCTGGTGGTAGATGAAAAAGAAGAATGACAGATATAAAAGTTAGGAGTATATCAAGAATCAGGACTGGATGGAGCATATTGATGAATGCTTTAAAGTAAGAATCAAGGGAGAAAGAATAGAAGGTGTGAGTCGTAGAAAATAAGGAAACGAAGGGGTGAATTTATAGTGAAATATCCGACAGAGCAATCGAAACAGATTATTGCATATAATCAAAGAAGATCATGATTTCCTTAATCACCAAAGAACCAAATCTTATTACGTAAGATTCTCTTTAAATCCCTTAAATCCCGAAAATCAATCATAACTACGTCATCGGTTAAGACGAATATATTTTACTCATCTCACTCTTTTACGATAGTCTCATTTATATTCTTCGCATAATCGAATCGTTTTCTCTACATTACTCAATGATGATAAAACTCCATTATCACCTTATATTTGTCATGAAAACCTTCTTATTGTTATCCATAACAACCTCTATCAAATTTCGGGGACGAAATTTCTTTAACGGGTAGGTACTGTAATGACCCGGAATTTTCCGACCAAATTATACTTATGATATTAATATTTACATAAATTAAACCATACCAACATGATAAGCAATTCAAATTGTTGAGACTTGTGTTTTTGAAAAGAGTTTTACACAACGTTTGACCGTCCAATATGACCGATGATATCACGAACTATATAACATACGATAATTATACGTTTGTCTATATATATGTATTTATATATATTTAACATGATCTAAGGATGGTTTAACATCTCATTGTGTACTAATGACAATGATTTATAAGTATATTTTGAAACTACTAACTTAAGTTTTCAAAACGATAACTATACGTAACATTCTTTGATATATATACTTATAATCTATAATGCTTATACATGTATCGTATATATAATGTATTTAATCACTTTTTAAGGACTTAAATACATAAAACAATATAAGTATATTCACAAAAGATAGCTATATTTGAATTCTCGTTCCGTTTCCTCAAGATTTCTATACGTATATCTAGGGAATATGTACTCGTATCATACCCAGCTTCTATACATATTTACTATTGGTATATACACATCAAATCAACATCCTAATCAACATTATTACTGCCCTAGATATGAGGTAACTAGGATTTGTCAAGTAGTATGAATTATTAGTAAGAAAACAAAATTAGGAATCCTTTTCTTTCTTTATAAACTAAAAACGTTTTTATAAATGAACACCATTTCTTCACTCCATTTTCTCATACCTACACCCTCATTTCTCTCTCAAAATACTCCTAACTTCATACTTGATCATCTCCAAGCATTTTCCCCATCATTTAGCTTCAATTACAAGCCTTAAACACCATAAGAAAACTCTTTCAAAAACATATCAAAATAACCACCCATTTGAAGAAGTTTACTTCCAACCTTTTGATCTAACTCCACCACTCTTTGATTCCAAGATTATTTTTATATTTTGCAGTAACTTTGTCCAAGTAACTTGAGGTAGTAACCTTGTTCATAATCTTATTCAATTCATATTCATATAGCTATCTTATTTTGTGGTATAAAATTTTAACAACAAGAACATAGTTTGAATGATTTCAAACTTGTTCGCAAACTAAATAGATCCTTCTAACTTGACTTTTAAAACACTTCAAGACCTGTAATATATCATAATGATATGCTAACCTAACAAGATATAATTTGGTTTTACAAAGAACATCTTAAAAACTGAATCTACGTCGTCGGAGTGCAACCGGGGGCTGTTTTGGGTTGGATAATTAAAAACCATCTTGAACTTTGAATTGGAAGTTCATGTTCTGGAAAAATGATATTTCTTATGAATATATTAACACATAAAAATTTCATGGTTTAACTCAAAGTGTAAGTATTTTTAGAAAAATGATCATTAAATGTTATTTTTATGATGGAAAATGATCACTTTCATAAGTTTCACCAAAGTTTGACCTATAACCTATGATTTCGAATACAAACTAAGGTATTTTAAGTTCATATTCTTAAAATTTGACTCGATCCAAGGAAGTGGCAAGTTGAATCAACAAAAACAGAGTTGTAATGAAGAAACTACGACTAAAACAAGATTGGGTATCCGAAGCTAGTTTAGCTACGAAAATATTTGGAGAAAAAGTAAATTAATCATATCTTTTCTAATTAATATGATATTTTATATATAATTACTTATGATTTGATTTTTATATATTTCAGGACCACCCGTAAACAACGCGAGAAGATTAATCATAAGACCTCATGATTGTACGCAACACGTCATTTGACAACACGGTACTTTATGTACGCAACACGTCATTTGACAACATGGTACCATGGGTTGAGATTAATTCTGATCAATACGAATACGATGGGGTCTTTATTTATTTTATTTAAGCAACTAATTGTGGACCACTAACATCGGACTGCTAACTACGGACTAAGAAAATATTAAAAGTATTAAAAGTATATATATATATGTAACGATTACTTAAAAAGAAAATATGTTGATATATTATATATATGGTTAGGTTCGTGATATCTATCGGAGACCAAGTCGAATTAAATACCTTCAAGGAAAAAGTGAGTTTCATTTGCTCCCTTTTTAATTGCTTTTGCAATATATATTTTTAGGCTGAGAATACATGCGCTGCTTTTATAAATGTTTACAAAATAGACACAAGTACTTAAAAATATATTCTACGTTGAGTTGTACCACTGGCATATTTCTCTGTAGCTTGGTAACTACTATTTACATGGGTATTGTAAACGCGAATCCTGTTGATAGATCTATCGGGCCTGACAACCCCAACCGGACTGGACGACCAGTATTCAACGGTTGCACAGTACTTCGTTTTGGTGACTACACTTGGTACGGTGTAGTGAGATTTCATAATAAAGGGAATATGCGACGTTGATTAAATGTTAAGTATGGTTACCAAGTGCTCAACCACTTAGAATGCTTTACATACACTTGCGAGTGTATTATGTTTATGATTATGAAATCTTGTGGTCTATTAACATATTGAAATGATTGTTATGATAAACCTATGAACTCACCAACCTTTTGGTTGACACTTTAAAGCATGTTTATTCTCAGGTACGAATTAAGACTTTCGCTGTGCATTTGCTCAATATAAGGACATTACTTGGAGCCGATCATCGCAATGGGACCAAATGTTGATGACTTCGTCCAGGTGGATTAGGACGGGTCCTTTCATGGAGACACTATCTTTATGGAACCAAGAGTACTATCTTCACCGATCACAAAAGCCTTCAACACATCTTCGATCAAAAGCAACTAAACATGAGACAACGACGGTGGATTGAAACTTTGAACGATTACGATTGCGAGCTTCGTTACCATCCCGGGAAGGCAAACGTAGTAGCCGATGCCTTAAGTCGAAAAGAAAGAGCGGTGCCTCTTCGTGTCCGAGCTTTAAACATCACCATTCACACCAACCTCAATAGTAAAATTCGTGTAGCCCAAGATGAAGCTCTCAAGGATGAAAACATCTCTCTCGAACACTTGAACGTCCTCACCTCTCGATTCGAAGTTAAAGAAACCGGACTCCGATATTTCGCCGGAAGAATTTGGGTACCTAGTTATGGGGACTTGCGAAGCCTTATTTTGGACGAAGCCCATAAGTCAAGATATTCGATTCACCCCGGTGCCAATAAGATGTACCACGACCTCAAAGAACAATATTGGTGGCCGAACATTAAAAGGGACGTCACTACTTATGGTGGAAAGTGCCTAACTTGCTCCAAAGTCAAAGCCGAACATCAAAGACCGTCCGGACTACTTCAACAACCCGAGATCCCGCAATGGAAGTGGGAAAGGATAACGATGGATTTTATCACCAAGCTACCAAAAACGACGGACGATTATGATACCATTTGGGTTATTGTTGATCGTCTCACCAAATCCGCACACTTCCTTGCCGTGAAAGAAACGGACAAAATGGAGAAACTTGCACAACTTTACATTAAGGAGATCGTAGCCCGACACGGTGTACCTTTATCGATTATCTCCGACCGAGATGGCCGTTTTGTTTCTAGATTTTGGCGTACTTTGCAAGAAGCATTGGGAACGCGTTTAGATATGAGCACCGCATATCATCCTCAAACCGATGGACAAAGCGAACGTACAATTCAAACCTTAGAGGACATGTTACGAGCTTGCGTGGTTGATTTCGGAAAAGCTTGGGACAAGCACTTACCTCTCGCCGAGTTCTCTTACAACAATAGTTATCACGCGAGTATTAAAGTCGCACCTTTTGAAGCGCTATATGGCCGAAAGTGTCGTTCACCTCTTTGTTGGGCCGAAGTAGGCGACGTACAAATCACCGGACCCGAACTCATTCACGAAACCACCGAGAAGATCGTTCAAATCCGAGATAGGCTTCGGACGGCCCGGAGTCGTCAAAAGAGTTATACCGACAAACGACGCAACGACCTCGAATTTCAAGTCGGTGACCGGGTAATGTTAAAAGTCGCACCTTGGAAAGGTGTAATCCGTTTTGGGAAACGCGGGAAGCTAAATCCGCGGTATATTGGCCCTTTCAAAATTTTGGAGCGTGTTGGAACCGTTGCTTATCGTTTAGATCTTCCGCCTCAACTGAGTTCCGTTCATCCTACTTTCCATGTATCTAACTTGAAAAAGTGTTTAGCCGAACCCGAGCTCGTCATCCCTCTCGAGGAACTTACTATTGATGACAAACTTCATTTTGTGGAGGAACCGGTTGAAATTGTGGACACCTCCGTCAAGACATTGAAACAAAGCCGAATCCCGATTGTTAAAGTCCGTTGGAACGCTAAAAGGGGACCCGAGTTTACTTGGGAAAGACAAGATCAAATGCAAAGGAAGTATCCTCATCTATTCGTGAATTCGGAAACGCAAGATCTCGAGGAAGAAACAACGACTACTACGCCTACTTAAATTTCGGGACGAAATTTCTTTTAAGGAGTAGGTAATGTAACATCCCGCCTTTTTCCATTTACTTTTCCGTTATACTAATTTAAACTCCGTTATATGTTTATAACATCTCCCGTTAATACGCGTTTTAAATTATCTCGTTTAGGTAATTCACGCACCCGATTCAAATTAGAGGGACTAAACTTGCCAAGAGGCCAAAGATTTGACTAGGTCAACTAGTCAAACCTTCAACCTCCTCCTCTCATTTCAACATCTCCATCTCTCTCTCTTTCTCTCTAGCAAGAACACACACACAATTACCAAATTCATTCAATCATCATCTAAATTCGATCTAGGAGGCTTACAACAAAATAAATTACATATTCGTGATCCTCTCTTCATCCTCTTCATTTTGGTACCAACTTCATCTCGTTTGGGTAACATTTCTAAAACTCTAGATTTCTCTAAATTCGTGTTTTTGACTTGAAATGGTGTTAGTTAGTGTCTATGGCTCATTGTGATGTCGTGTATGTAATTTGTATGCTCGATCTTGTTATTTGGTGTAACTAGCATGAACACTTGAAATGGGTTAGTTTAATCTTTGATTTTGATTGATTAAATGTTGTTAGATGTTAAACCCATTGTGTTAAAAGTGTTACTAGCATCGTTAGTTTCGTTTTGGTATGTTGGATGATATGAAAACCTTGCGTTAACATGATTATTGATTTTGTGATTTTTAATTAGGGTTTGATAAACCTTAAAATGAACTTTTGATGCATTGAATGCTTGTTAATGTTGTTAGTAAGTGTTTAGTTGCAATGTACGTTTAATTACCTTCGAAACGGCATATCGTATGTGTAGATTGGACTACCGAATCATGAAATGAATTTGTGAACTTAAAACTTGGAAAACGAACTCTAAATGATCACTTGACGAGAATTCGGTTATTGTAAATGATAAACTCGATTGATGATGTGTGGTTAGTTGTATCCTTTGTCAAAATACCTTTCCGATGATATAAGATACATGTTTTCGTTGTTTGCGGATCATAAAATGTGTTAGTTTGGTTTTTGGTTTGTGTACTTAGAAGTTTACTGCATCAGACTGGAATACCAATCTGGACGCCGTCCAGACCCCTTGGACACCGTCCCAGAATTCAAACCTGGACGCCGTCCAGATATTTGGATGCCGTCCCAGCCCTCAAAGCTGGACGCCGTCCAGACAATCTGGACGCCGTCCAGATACACTGACAGACTCTGTCTTCGTTGGTCATTTTACGAAAAATGTTTGCTATGCTATGGACCTCCGATTCACATGTAACTTGTTCTAACATGCTCATATATGATTAAAAACCTCAGAAAAATAGTTCGGGACCCGACCCGAACGTGTTGACTTTTTCGTTGACTTTGACCCGACCAAGTTGACTTTTAATCAAGCTTAACCAAATGTTTGTGAAATCGTTCTAACATGCTTTTATACTTGTACCTTGCATGAAACGTGACAATTTGATTCACATGCTATTATGATCGAGTCTTAACGAGCCATAGGACTAATTGAACATCTTTGACCAATCGTGACTATCGTTATTGATACAACCTATTTGTTTAGGTCAAGACTAGCATTGTTCTTTGCACACGTTTACTTGTTGAAGTACTTTACTACTCGTGCACTCAAGGTGAGATCACAGTCCCACTTTTACTCTTTTGCACTTACATTTGGGATGAGAAAACATAAACGTTTCTTTTTACTAAGTGAACACAAGTACAGGAAAACAAACATTCTACATACGAGTTTGAACAAAAATCCTCAATTCGATTATCATTAGTTACACTTGCCGGGTGTAAGCGAGAACTTATGTTATATGGCCATATGGGTTTGACAAACCCTCATTCAAACGGTTCGCTACCGTTTACGAATGAAATGTATTTTCGAGAAACAGTGTATGTTCTAACACTATTGTGATGGGGTTCTATGGAAGGAATGTTAAGCATTGATAATTGGGTGCTCGTGAAACAAACTTTTGGAATGTATTACTATTATCTCATTGTTGCAAATCTTGTGGTTCACTTGTACTTACTTACTTAAACCTATGATTTCACCAACGTTTTCGTTGACAGATTTCTATGTTTTTCTCAGGTCCTTGAACGATACATGATACATGCTTCCGCTCATTATTTTGATACTTGCATTGGATGTCGAGTATATATGCATACATAGAGCGTCTTTTGGCTATTTTTAAATTGTGTCGCATAAGTTTCATTTGTACTTATAACTTTGTAACGTAACTTGTGGTGGAACTATTCTTGTAAACTTTGAACAATCTTTACATTTGAAATGAATGCGACATATCTTTTGGTCAAACGTTGTTTTAAAGACTTATGACCACGTAACGGGACCTAAGTAGACGGCGCCGTCAATGACGATTTTTTCGGGTCACTACAAAATAGGTCTCTAGTTGGTGTAACTGCTTGGTCATTTGTGATTTTGCATTTCGTGTTCGTCGTAGGGTTTCTGATAGTACGTTGTTTAAACACCGGTACATGTTTTAAATTTAATTTTAGAAAATACACTTTGTTGGGGTTCCTTAGACTTATAATAGTGTCACACAGTCCCTTGAATCACTTCTGGATGTTCCTTGTGGTTATATTTGAAGTATTGTGTGATTAGGGTTTTGTGTGTGTTTTTAGTGTGTGTAAGTCTTGGAACTTCTTGATCTTTGTATATGAATCAGATGGGATTCTAGGTTCTTGGTAGATCTTCATATACATGTCTTGATTAAGTGTTGGCATCCCCGTTTGGTTATCTTGAGCTTTCATGGTGGTCTTCCGGTTGAATCCTGAATTAGGGTTTTTGGAAACCCTAATTTAAACTAGTCATGTATTTCTTCAATTAAGCTTTGTAGATCAAGAACCTGAGAGTTCTCCATGGAATTTATGAGTCATGATTCCCTAATTTAAGACTAAGTATGTACGATATACTTCTTGGATAGAAATAGTACTAAAAACCATGTTAAAAACCTACTTATAGACACTTTTTGACATTTCGGCACTTTCAGCCCTTAATAATAATATTTGTGTGATTTTTATCATTTTAAGATCTTTTAGCTATTAAGTCTAAAATATGGGTGATATCACTAGTAAAAACATAAATATTTTGAGTGATATCACCCGTGTACACGCCCGTGCACACTGGGCAGGCCGTCTGCCCTGGCCGTGTGAAGCAGCTGTGTGGCTTCCATGCCCAAGTGAGGAATCCATGTGCAAGCCACCATGGGCAGGCCGAGTGAACTTTGAGCAAGCCGTGTGAACTTTGGGCAGGGCGTGTGCCTGGTCTTCCTTGGTCGTTTTTGTTGATTACTTGGATCGTAACTTGATTTCGGGGGTCGTAACTTGAGTTTCATCGTATTCGCTCTAGATTCTTCGTTTTAAACTCATTTTCGTCGATTCTTCTTGCATCGTCTTCGTAATCTGTTGAATCTATCAAATAAAGCAAATAAATGCTTAATCCGATGATAAAATGTATATATTTAATGTTTTAAGACTAAATATCGGGGGTAAAAACGTGACTTTTTAGACGATATCAAATATCCCACACTTAGACTTTGCTTGTCCTCAAGCAAATTTCTTATTTTTAACTTTAAAAAATCTTTAGAAGTGTCCGTTCTATATGTCTAAGCGGTTTCCTTTTAATTATAATAGCTAAAATAAGGGCAAGTCTTCTATGTTAGGGTAGAAATTATCTCTGCAAGCATGGGAGGAGGTTACATGACGTTTAGGCTTTCTCACACGGGTCACTCAATCACACAAGTTTTTAGGATTCCCTACAGATCTAAGAATGGAATTCGCTCAAAGCCATTCATGTTGCACTCTTCGTCATAGGCTTGGTCAAGACTCAAATTCTTCTTACAACGACGGTGATAACCATAGATTTTAGGTTATTTATTTGACGGTGATGGTGAAAGGTTGAAGTTGTTGAGTGGTGTTAAAGTTGTTTATTTCAAAAAGGGTATAAAGATGGAAAAGGGGTGAAATAGTCCTTTTGAAGACTTTATTGGTAATATTGAAAAAAGGATAGATAGAAGTGTTGATATTTTTTGTGAAGCACTTGTGGAATTTTTGATGATTCCTCTTCTTTAGGAATTTTGACTAACAAGCATCCTTTTGATTCGGTTTCAGTCTTTTAGCGGTCTTCAGTTTTTTTCTTTATAAGTTCCACTCTGCATAGAACTTTGATAGATGTACTTTTCTTTTCTCATTTTTTGGAGTATCATCTCTAAGAATCTTTCGCTCGGTAGACTTCCAAGTTTTATCTCTTGTCGGTACTATCTTCTTCTTTTGATGTGATCTCATTTTCTGAGGTTGTGGGTGATGAATGGTGATGATGAGGGAATGGATAATGGTGTAGGGAATAAAATGCCTAGCTCTTCTGGTTATACCTATGTCACATTTCATTACTCGAAAATACAGTTCAAGAGAAAGTTCTGATTCTGAGTACAAACATCAGCACACTCAACGAAAAATAGTGAAGCATTAAAAATTAATACTTTTCAGGGCCTTATATGGGTGCCTCACCACAATCAGATTAGGTTGAATATGCCTAGTCATGTAATGCTCTTTTAGAGACTCGTTTCATCCTAACAAGATTTCTGCCTTAATTAAGCCTTAATTTTTATTACAAACATTTTAGATTCTGAAAGTACTTATTCACAAAGGCTTTCTTTTGTTTAAAAATTTTAAAATTTAACTTAACGACAAAGAATCTATGTAACAGGCTTATTACGACATGACAGTAAAAGGTATATACCGATATCCCACACATAGACGAACATTGTCCCTAATGTTCCTATGATACCACACTTAAGATTTTTATTAAAGGTTTTGGGCAATATTGTCTAGTTTCTATTAGGTTGGAATCCCACACTTAGTGATAAGCTAGGATGCGATAGATTTAATGCATAAAATTTAGAGCTAATTACGAGTAAAAAGAAACGTGTACTTCTCTACGGAGTGGCAAGAATGCGGTTGAAGAAATGTTCTGGCTGAAGAAGACAGGCGGTTTTGGCAGACTCATAAGATCCGTCCTTTATTTATAGACTCATTATCATCACTTATTCTCTTCTATTCTACTTTATTGTGCGGGTTGCCTTCCGAGAAGTGCTTTTGTTTAAGGTCATTGGCTGGACCATTCTCATGTTTACCATGGGGGTGTAAACATGTCCCTCTGGTTGATGTTTTCGTGAAGTAGAGGATACACGTATCTTGGTGGGTAGATCCTTAAAAAGTGTTGGACTAGTACATCGACTAGATCTGGGATTTCTCTTGATGATTTTACAAAGGCGAGAAAATGGTCGGTTGTTGCTCGTGACAGATCTTGAAGTCCAAGGAGAATAGAGTCAATGGCTCTACTAACATTCCATGCACGTCAACAACGGAAGCGGTGCCTGTTTTAATTGTTTCTCGTCTTGGGTGCTCATTTTTAAGATCTTCAAAGAATGTCAAAAATTGTATCTTCATAATATCGAATCCTTCAGATTCTGGATCTCCATAGAAAGATTTTGTTGTTTTGCACAGATTGCATAAGATTCGTAGTTGGTGAGAGGTGAATATGATTCCTGACTCGATCAGCAAAGTGGCTGCTTTTTCGTAGATTTCTCGACATTCGAATTTGAATGCGAAGTTTGGATCTATGGATTCATTAAAGATACGCCTGAGTTGCTTAGTCACTAATGTGTCTAAGTTGACTCGGGTAGGATCCAAATGAGAGAAAGGATTGTTTCTTCTTTCCTCTTCCAATACTAATATCTTAATTCTTTCATAATCAGATCAGCATGGTGATCGAGTGTTATGTAGATCACTAGCCTTGCTGATATGCTTTCAAAATCATTCCTTTCCAAGAGAACGATTAGGCTATGAAGATTATCGATCATCTTTAAATCAGTGTAATATGATGGGTGACCGGTGGAGCAGTCTATATGTCCACGGATACGAGTCAGTAGCATTCTTTGGCTTGCTTAGAAGGGAAGCACGAAGGGAAGCACGGATCTTGCTAAGGTGTTGTACACCTTAGCGTAGATAATCTTTTGATCTCTGAAGAACCTTTGTTCTTGAATAGTGCGAACTACTGAGTTGTGTTCTCGTTCTCGCTCGAATCTGTAGATGTCATCGTGAACCATAAGAATGGAAAAGCGTTCCCATTTTGTTTGCAGCAAACACACATGAAACAAATGATGCACCAATAACAATTAAAGGTCGCATCAAAGGCTTCAGGTGCGAAATAAAATGCCTACACGTAGACACTGGATGCGGTGTTGATGTTATGTATGAAAATTGTTTCAATATGTTACCTGAATCCATCCGTTCGCAGCTAACTGCACCTACCACCGCATTATCAGGATTTTCTGGTGAGTCTGCATGGCCAATTGGGGTCGTTGAGTTAGAGCTAAAACTAATGGATGACGAAAATGAGGATATGGTAAGAAGCATTATAGTGGAATTCATTGTGGTATGATCGTATTCTCAGTATAACGTATTGTTGGGACGCATAACTTTGCAAAAGCTAGGCGCAATCCCTTCCGCGGTCCATGGCCTTGTCAAATTTCCAACCCCGTTGGGCATTGCAAGCATAAAGTCAGAAAAGCAAGGATTCGGCAGATGTGATCGAAGTATCGAGAAAAACAGCAGAACACAAGCTCGATGCAAATCGAGGACAGGTACGCACATTTTACTAGTAATTCATCAAATAATTTCAATAGTCGTTTCCTCAAGTTATCATGTTTATTATAATATGCGATGTAGGTACACATGCATGCATATTTTGTTAGTAAAGCCTTAACGGGCAGTGAGTTGAATTACCTTGCAACCAAAAAACTGGTATATGCAGCAAGTAACTTGTGAAGGTATTTTCAAGCGCATCCAATTATAGTCTTAACTGATCAACCAATAAAGCATGTGTTGTACAAGCAAGCAAATTCTAGTTATATAGCTAAATGGGCTATTGAAAGCGGTGAACATGCAATTAGCTTCTCACCTAGAAACGAATCCAAAGGAGAGGTACTAGCAAATCACTTAGCCAACACAGTTGGCGAAATTAAAGCACCACAAGGAACAAAAGAATTGCACCTCCCCCGGAAGGCAGCGATGCGGAAATATTTCTGGTAAGACCGGAGAAAGGAAAAAATATTCTCGCCTTACGCTTTGATTTTCTAGCAAATAATGAAGCGAAGTGCAAGGAATTGTTATCTGGCGTGAAAATTGCAAAATACTTGAATGTATGCAAATTTTCAGATTGGGCTGGCTTATAGTTGGTCGCAAATCAATTCAATTATGTAGTTGAAGTACACAATGAGTTAATGAAAAAATTCTTGAAGTCGGCATAGGAAAGCATGATTGACTTTGATATTTTCCAGATAACACATGTATTGAGCGACCTGATTGAAAAGGCAAGTGCGTAAAAAATACTGAGGTTTGGTTATTATTGGACACGAATGTGCAGAGAGGTCGTAGAAACAATACGAAAATGCCAACCATGTCAATTGCACGCGCCAGTCGACAAGGCTGTGCGATATCCAATGATCCAAGCATCATCATCACAATCTTGTAAATGGGCAATTGATATCGATGGGCCATTTTCAACGGGCCCAGGTATTAAATATTTAACATACATATTTATAGTAATTGGTTCTTTTCTGTGCTTTCTTAAAGTTGTAAACCTTATGAGTTATGTACCCGGAAATGTAAAAATATTGGACGCAGGCATTGGCTACGCTACCAAATGGGTAAAGACTAAAGTACCAAAAATAATCACTAGGAAGCAAATACGCAACTTCGTTTTGGAAAATACTGTATGTCGATGCAGAATTCCTAACGAGGTCGTAAGCGGCAAGGGTGCACAAATTGATGGACACCCTTTTAGGGATTGGTGTAATAAACTAAATGTGAAGCAAACATTCACGTCAGTTGCATGCCCTCAGGCTAAAAGCCAATGCGAGGTTACAAATCGCGATACTACGTTCGGCATTATGACACGACTTGCTTTATGCCAAAAAAGGTTGGATGGGCGAATTACCCAACGTCATTTGGGCACATCGTGCAACGTTAAAAGGCTCCGGCAAAGAAACGCCATTTAGTCTAGTATATGTTTCTAAGGCGGTCATACCTGCAGAAATTAATGTGTCAACAAGATGCATAGTCTCACTGGATAAAAGTAGCAACAGAACTGTGTAAAAGTCTCAACCTCGTTGAGAAACGCAAAAAAATGGCGGCAAGTCAAGAAGCAATCAAAAGACAAAAAAATTGCAAGCTACTACAACAAACGTGTGTGGCCATCATCCTCCCAGTTGGATGATCTGGTTTGGCGCAAAAATGAAGCAGGCATGATGGAGGATACCGGATAGTCATGTTCAAAGTGGAAGGGTCTATATAAATATATTGGGATAAGCAATACAGGGGTATATCGACTTACTGATTTATGTGAAAGCCAATTAAACGCACCTGGTATGCACAAACCATACAGAAGGTGCCACATGTGAAAAGAAAAACATAGGGATTGATCACCCCAATTATGTGTTAAGCTTTTTATATTGTAATTTTTCATTTCTTTTCCACATTGTAATAAGGAAACAATATAAGTTGCTCAACTTTTGATAAATTGAATCAGTTAATTTCAGCCAATAATATGTGCATTTAAAGTTATTTGTTGATTGCACGCCCCAGCTGCACAGGGATATACTCTAGATTCTGATTGGCATAGTTTAGTTTGGTTACTAATACTATATACTATATATAATGATTACAATAGTAAAATATTGGTTTGTTTCAAACACTTGTACATCGCGCATGGGGTCATGACTATAATATACAAGTGTTGGGTTACTTGTCAATAATATCCGGATATTGGGTTGGTCGCAAGACTCTTGAAAAGGGCATTGGTTTGCCTCTAATACGGATAGTAACATTGGATTGTCTATACATAATTATACTTATAAAATTTTTATAAAAGTCAGGAGTATAAAATATAAGCATTGGTTTGCTTCTATGTAGTTAACATTGGTTTGTTGCTACAAGAATAAAACGCTTATGCTCACATAGAGGGGTAGCTCCCGTCATGTAGCATAACATTTATTCTATGGTGTCATTTAAAGATACGAGTCATCAAAACCGCCTTGATAGATTCACAACATATTAAATGCACGTAACAAAATAATTGAGCACAAAAATACCATGAATTTCATTCATCGAATGATTACAAGTGTTCAAAAGCGTAAATATAAGTCCAAACGTGTGTAAGTATGCATCACCATTATAAGTAGAAAGGAAAAGCATAAAACAGGAAAAAACCTACGTCGGCTTATTAGGAACGTGTCGCTACCTAAGAATCCTCGCACGCAGCAATCAAAAGAATAAACTTCAGTACACTACATTACGCTAAAAGTAAAAAAAAAAAGGGTGGGGGGGGGGGGGGGGTGGCTTGGCTTGTACGGTGCCCTACACTAAGGAGAATGTGCAATTCTCGCCCGCAGCGATCAGACGCACACCCTGCTGTAAAAAGAGAATAAAATAGAGATATAGAGATGCGAAACCCTAAAGTTGCTAGGCCCCATCCCTCACTCACACAAAGTGCAGCCTGGGAGCATGGAACAAATACTCCAGGCCGCATGACAAATTCAGTTGAGTTTGTCATTAACCTCTTTCTGGCTCCGATGCGGGTTATCCACGACTGATCGTCGGAGGTTCGAATATCGTTTGTCCTTAAACCTAACCTATATTGCACTCAAGCGTAGGTTGACCCTACCCCTGTGAAAATATGCTTGATCAATTAACAATCGAATACCATCAGTGACACTGTTAGAATTTGAGTTTGAAGGAAGCCAAATTATCAAGTCTTCCTAATCTCTTTTTCCATATATGATTTTAATTATGTAAGTAATAGAATCATTAAATTGAACCAAATAATTATAATTATTGATTTATTGCCAATGGGTTCAGTCTGGTCCACATCCCTAACCCGTATATTGCACTTCACTCTAAACTCTAGTTGCGGTCTTGCGTATTTTAGAGCTTTTGCAACCCTGAGCCAACTTAACCTAAAAGGATATTGCTTTTGATGTTGCTTTTAATTAGAGTCTAATATCTATTAATCCTAACTAACAAAACCCTTCAAGTTTGTGTAGATTCAAAGTATTTTATGATATCAACTCTACAACTTTGGATTAGTTTGCTATTATATACATATACACTAGATAAAGTTTATATCTTACTACATTAATTTTTTGTAGAAGGAAAAAAACAATGTATGCGATACGGGAAGAGACATTTAGGTGTGTAATGAATTAAACTACTCTTGAGCTACTCGAGATCAATCTCCAACATTAACATATTTTGAAGATAGTAAACTAAACGAGCTTACAAAACTATTAAAAAACTAAACGAGCTTAAACAACTATTTTTATGATAGTATAACACAATTATAGTATTGTAGTATAATAACTATTATATATTATATATAATCGGGTCAAATTCGAGCCGAGTTCGAGTTTGTATAATATTAATCGAGCTGTGCACGAGCTTAATATATGACGCTCAAAACGAGCCGAATTCGAGCTTTCTAGACTTCAAATGAGTTGAATTTGAGCTCTTAAATTTTAAACGAGTCAAGCCGAGCTCTTTACATTTTAAATAAGCCGAGCTCGAACTCTTTAAATTTTAAAACAAGCCCAGCTCAAATTTTTCACCATCCAGGCCTAGCCTGGGTGGCCACCAACACTTCCCATGAAGGTGGAGGTCTCGGGTTCAACTCCAAGGGGTGCCCGCATTTAATGACCAAAGCTGGAGGATGCTTTACCCGGTAGCGGTGGAGGGTTGGCTTGCCGTTTACCCGGGGTTTACCTGCGGTGGGGGGGCCAATGTGCTCTGGCCCATAGTGGGGTTCCCCGTAAAAAAAAAAAAAAAAAAAAAAAAAAAAAGAGTCGAGCACAGGCTCAACTCAGCTCGTTTACAACCAATAACACAATAGGCACATTCAAGTATAATGCATATAATTTGACACACATGTTACTATGTTTCCATTTTGGAGGCTAACACCCCATGGGAATGGGGTATCCTTGGAATGGGGTATCCTTGTTTGTTAGGATTAAACAATTGAACCAAAATTATATGTTATCTGTCATTTTGTATCCTCACGGTGGATCCAAGTTAGACCATCAATCAGTTCGTTGACCGTGTTCATCTTTTCAGTTTCTAGTTTATTGGTTTCTGAATGTTTATAAGTAAAACGAAACCGAACCAAACTGAACCGAAAAGGAAATTCATATGTCAAAATCAAATCGAACCGGACCGAACTGAACTAAAATTTAATTTTCGGTTTACGGATTAAACCAAAACACAATCAAACTTTAAAATTTATTAATTACATTATTCAACATACGAAGTAATAAATAAGCATGATTATAATATACTTAGATATAACCATTAATAACTATTACTTATTAACCATATTTAAGTTCACATAATATAAAATTATTAGTGTATGTGAATTTCAAAGTCAAAACTGTAAAGTGAATAACCTACTGAAGAAGTGTCTTAGAGGAGCGGTACGAATGATGGCATTATGGTATCTCTACCGCAGCGATAGATGAACATAGATGTATCCGATGTATTGCTCGTGAACCCAGTAGAGGTAGTGTAGACCTCAAACCGATGATTGGTGCTTGCTTTAGGCCATAGCGGGCCTTCTGTAGGCAACACACATGTGAGGGAAACATGGAAAACCGTTTATTGAATCAGGTGTTGGTGTTAGTCGATCCAAAAATCAATTTTTTTTTTTTTTCAAATTCGGTTTAGTTTAACTGTTTTGGATTCAATTCGATATTCAGATCAAACGGTCTAAAATCAAATATTAAACTCCCTAGTTAACCGTTAGATCTGGTCATAACTGTAAGATAACCTATCAATCAACATGACTATATGTTGTTCTATCCGTGTATTTTAGAAGTATTTTGATGTTTGACATAGTAGCTAAAACTTTTAAAAAGAGTAAAAAACACAACGGTGTGAGTTTTTTCAAACGCTAATTATAGTAGCTTCTACTTTCTAGTTTTTTTCCTTCCGTTTCAAAGTTCTAATCTTTTTTAACTAAATGAAATTTTTTATTAGATACAAGCTTATTTTTATAAAACTTAGAAGTTGAACACTCTTAAAAGCTGTAAAAAAAAAAAACTCTTTACCAAACATACCTAAGGCCTAAGGGTCTATAAACTTAAACTTTTTCATTTAATGATCTATTTATGTATAGCATTAAATTCAGTAATTAAAATTATTATTTTTTGTCATATTATATATCACTTAATCTTAAAAATAGACTATTTTTAGAAAATATAGATTCGGAGATCCCTTCTTAAACAGAAGCATACACTTAATACAAATTAAAGAGCCCCTAAATCATTATGAAAAATAAGATGGTTAGACAATTTCTATAGGTAAAAATACTAAATGTAACTCATAACGTCTTTCGTTTAATTGTCTTTTTAATTTTAATTTTTGGCTGCTTTTTCAATTTCAAAGCATACATGAATTCCCCGTTTCTTTTTCTTTTTAGCTCCAAATCTTCTATCAAAAAGTGACATTTGTTAATCGTTTTATAGACTTATAGCCATGAGATTTTACAAAAAGCATCAAGAAAATAACAAATCATCGAAAGAAGTAAAAAAATGGATGATTTCTCCATTCCATTTTCGTATATAAGTGAATCAGAATCAATATCTAACGATGAAAACGAAATAAAAAACTTCCCCAATGATTTTTCTCTACAAGTACTTATTGTAATATGTATTTAATTTCACTTGAAATCTCATAAGTCGAGTTTCATCTACATGTGATCGTGTCAAAACCCTCCTTGACCATCATAAGAATCGAAGTTGAGACCGTTGTCAAAGATCTCACTATCTCAACATCTAAACCACTAGGCTCTTAGTGATTTCATATAGCGAGCTAGTAATGTTTCCACATTTACTTTTAATTTAATATAACTAGATTTAATATTAATAATAATAAATACACTAAAATTGGATAATTATAATTTACACATGTTATGTCTCGAAAAGAATCATGAACATAAATACTTCTAATATGATGTAATTGTAAACCTTGTTCTACCTCGAGTCTTCGACGGTTTAATTACAAGTCTACAAATTTACCTTAACCTTTTTACTTTTTTAGCTTACTTTAAGTGTAGTTAAATAATTTCTAAAAAAAAAAAAAAATGTAGTTAAATAAATAAGAGATCCAAAAGAATAAACAAATGGTCCTATGGTCTAGTGGTTAGGACATTGGACTCTGAATCCAGTAACCCGAGTTCAAATCTCGGTAGGACCTAATTTTTTTATTTATTTATTATATTTTTTTTTTTTTTGAAAATTGGAAGAAGATGAATAGTTAATCGTATAATATCTCTTTCTAATTTTTCTATACGTTAGCTTTTACCGTGGTATAAGTTTAAAATTAAGTTGTTTAAGAGGTGTATTTGTACGTTACTTTGGTTGTTTGAACAACGAAAATTTATAGAAAAAACGTTATAAGAAGGGACTAAAAAGACATTACAAAGAGCTAAAATCAAGAGATCCAGCTAATAGTTTTACTAGCTCTAAAACATAACCAGTTGGGACTTCATAAAATAAATAAATAAATAAATAAATAAATAAATAAATAAATAAATAAATAAATAAGCCCCAACAAAACATACAAATCACAAAGCTCGTTCTTTATAATCGAATGAGATTGAAAAGTAATGCTAGTAATAAGATTTGGCGTGAAACGTATGTTTCAAAATTGGATTCAACCTTGGGTTATTCTTGACACTTCACTACACCAATGTGAACAACAAATTTCAATTTCAAATTACAAGTTGTCGTTTTCTTTTTTTTCTTTCTAAAAACTTAGAACTTTATAACCACAGACTTTATCAAAGAATGGTGATATTTTCACTTGCAAAATTGATAGATTCACTACAAATGTACATTATGCACTTGCACAGCACAAGTACTTAATGCATTAAAGGAAGATGTTTATTTTTAAGGTGAATTTTGGCAAAGCTTTTGATTCCGTTAACTGGAATTCATTGGACTTCATTTTAATTCAATTCGGTTTGTGTTCAACTTGGCGTGGTTGGATCAAATCTTGTTTGTCTTCAGCTAGAAGCTCCATCTCGATCAACGAGACTCCAACATCAGAATTCTCTCTCAAACATGATTTACGACAGGGCTACCCTCTTTCTCCCTATCTCTTTATATTGGTTATGGAAGGACTACACTTCGCCTTAAACGATGCTGTTTCAACAAATCACCTAAAAGACATCTCACTTTGTTCTTCCAACATTTCTCATTTTTTATTCGCCGACGATGTGGCGATCGTTTCTGAATAGGATTATACGGACCTTGGTCATGTTATTAGGATATTGGAGAGATTTTATCTCGAATCAGGACTCAAGATTAATCTCTCAAAATCAAATTTGTATGGTATTGGTGTTGAGGATTCACAAATTGTGGACAGGGCTAGGGCTACTGGATGACCTCCTGGTTCTTTTCCATTCAAGTTTCTCGGTTTTCCTATCGATGCAAATATGAAACGTGTTTCTAGTTGGGAACCTTTAACTAATAAATTTAAATTAAGAACTTCTTCTTGGAATCTAAAGCTTATGTCTATCGGTGCGAGACTCACACTTATTAAATCGGTTCTCGAAATCTTGGGGATTTAATTCTTCTCTCTTTTTCGAGCCCCTAAAACGGTGATTTTAACACTCGATAGAATGCGTGCGAATTGTTTTTGGGGTAGTAATGTCACGAATAGTAAGTTGCATTGGTTGACTTGGGAGAATGTTCTTGCATCTCTCGATCAAGGTGGATTAGGTATTAGAAGCTTTCACGCCTTTAATCTTGCCTTGATTCTTAAATGGTATTGGCGTGCTTTTATTTCACCACTGATACGACCAAAACTGACGGTTTTATTTATGCGGTGTCGTTAAGTCGCAAAACATCAGAATTAGCTACCAGAAGGGAGTAATAGTCTTAAATTTATATTTAGCAGGGCCCAAATCGTACTACTCCTTATTATCGTGAGTAAGGGAAGTATGACCCAGGGTCGTATTTTTAAGAAGTCAGCAGAATCGAACCTATTAGCTTAGGATGCTAAAGTAGAGGAGTAGTTGTAAATTACCTAATTTTGAGTTTTTCTAGCTTATAAGATAAAATAAATGAGATAAAATTTGTAATTTAGATATGGTTAAAGCAAGTGCATACTATGATTTCGTTAGTTAATCTGCCGATATTATGAAATGCTGGCTCATGAATAGGTAGTTGTAATACCCCGTCAGAATCCACTAACGGCGTATTAACTCTTGTCCCAATGCTTGGCTTGACTTCTACATAACAGCAATGTTCTACAGCGGAAGCAACTAATACCGGAGATAAAACATGAAAAACGAATCAACATAAAGTTGAGTGAATCTACAGGTTTAGTAAATCATTTCGTAAGCTAGGCCACAAAATTTTCTTGGAAAACATCATAGGAAAAGTATACATTATCATGAGCACTTGATTATAAAGCTTTAACCTTTGCATAGGCCGAGCCAACGTCTTTAGTTTAGCCTATCATGGCGCTACACCGATCAAGTGTACGAGTTTACCCTATCATGGCGCTACACCGATCAAGTGTACGAGTTTACCCTATCATGGCGCTACACCGATCAAGTGTACGAGATAATTAAGCTAAGGGATTTTTGATCTGAACTCATATGTATAGTCGTTTAAGTTACTTGTGCCTAATATGTAAAACATTTGTAAAAAGCATGCATCTCATCCCTGTAAAAATGTAGCAGGGACCGTAGACTCACCTTAGCAAAAACACTTGTAAATATCTTAGCAAAACATACTGTAGTCGAACAATCTCGACTGAACAACACAACCTAAATAAGTAAATCATCTTAAGTATACACTTATAGGTCAAACCATGTCAACCCATAGTTTTCGCAAAGTTCTAGTGCAACGAACAAGTAAAAGTCAACTAATCCAAGCAAGTCAACCAAAGTCAACCCTAAAGTCAACTCGGTCAAAGTGGTCAACTAAAGTTAAACATCTCAGTAGGTCATGAAAACATGATCAATAAGTCAAACCTAGGTCAAGTATCACTTTACAAGTCATAATTAAGCATATTGTACTTTTGCACCTTAAAGCACGCCTTAGAAATTCGTACATCGTAGAAAGATCCAACTATAGCTCATTGCACATAAATCATTATATCATGAAAAACTCCAGATCATAACTACACTTAAAATCGATTCCAAAAAGTCCAGCCAATGTCTCATACAATAAATAAAAGTTCAATATCAGAAAGGGTATAATCATAGTTCATTACAGCAATTTCTGCCCGCGCATCAGTTTTTAAACATTTCTAAAAAAATATAGAAAATATATTTTGACGAACGGCCAATTGGAGTCATCTCAAAACATCTGAAAGTTTTAGTTATAAAATAATCAGAAACATTGCTTTAGCCAATTTGTACAGTTTATCAAACCTTTACAGACCTATTAGTTTTAATCAAAAAATAAGACACATTACTTAGACGAGCATATATCGCATGGCAAATCATGTTTTCGCAAGTTCGCATACAAATGAAATATGTCAAGGAACACTTAGAATAACATATTCCAGAAGATAAAAGTCTCAATCAACTCCTAGTTCACTCTATAAATTTTTATGTAACATTAAAATCAGTTTCAGCTTTCTTTAAAACACGAATCTTCGTTTTGACATATCGGAAGCATTACAAAAGCGTTTAATGTAAATCTTAAGTCTAACTTGCATGGTTTTTCACAAGGATTACAGTAGTACACTTATAATTAGCCAAATCATAAAGCACACAACTCAGAAAATTCGGATTACATGTGAAACCCTAACGAAACTTCGATTAACCATAACTTGAGCATACGATAACGAAATCATGCAAAATCAAAGTCCAAACTCAATAGTTTTTCGATATCTATCCATATAGATAATTGTCCAAGATCATTTCATAAGTCAATTTTATCAGATCATTAAAATACAAATTCGTTTTTCATGCAAACAACATCAATCGAGCAATTAAACGATAAACGATAACACAAGACACCATTAATTGAGCACTAGACTTGATTACACTATGCAATTGAACAAAAATCAGATCTAATAAGATTAGAGTTTTCAATTATACCTTAGAATCACAAATTGCAAGTACTATCGCGTAGAGGACGAAGAAAGCAACAACTTTAATGCACGAGACTTGTTCTAATTTTGAGTTTTGAGTGGTGTTCTTGTGGGGATGGTGATCGACGATGGATGAAATGTCCCGTTCATATCGATTTATAAACGTTCCATATTAATTGATTTCGTTGCGAGGTTTTGACCTCTATATGAGACGTTTTTCAAAGACTGCATTCGATTTTAAAACAAACCATAACCTTTATTTTATCGATTAAGGTTTAAAAATATTACGACGATTATCAAATAATGATAATCTAAAATATAGCGTTTTCACACGATTATTATATAATGGTTTACAATAATATTACACATCAATTTAAGTCTTCGAATGCAGTTTTTAAACAATATTATACAAGCATGCTGACTCCAACTCTTGTCCATAAATTAGCATGCAACAGCGGAAGCTCTTAATAATCACCTGAGGATAAACATGCTTTAAACGTCAATAAAAATGTTAGTGAGTTATAGGTTTAACCTACATATTTATCAAATCGTAATAATAGACCACAAGATTTCATATTTCCATTTCTCATAAACAACATGCAATCTGCATAAAAATCATTCATATGATGAACACCTGGTAACCGACCTTAACAGGATGCATATAGAATATCCCCATCATTCCAGGACTCTAATCGGACATGATAAATCGAAGTACTAAAGCATCCGTAACTCGGATGAGGCTTGTTAGGCCAAATAGATCTATCTTTAGGATTCGCGTCAATTGGTGGCAATTACAATAAACACCAATTCTTAGGCTACCAAGCTAAAAAGGGGAATATTCGGTTCGATAATTCAACATAGAATGTAATTTTGATCACTTGTGTCTATTTTATAAAACATTTATAAAACTGCATGTATTCTCATCCCAAAAATAATAGATTTTAAAAGTGGGACTATAACTCACTTTCACAGATTTTTACTTCGTCGGGAAGTAAGACTTGGCCAGTGGTCGATTCACGAACCTATAATAAATATGTACATATATATCAAAGTATGTTCCAAAATATATTTACAACATTTTTAATACGTTTTACTATTTTAAGTTTATTAAGTCAGCTGTCCTCGTTAGTAACCTACAACTAGTTGTTCACAGTTAGATGTACAGAAATAAATCGATATATATTATCTTGAATCAATCCACGACCCAGTGTATACACGTCTTAGGCTAGATCACAACTTAAAGTATATATATTTTTGGAATCAACCTCAACCTGTATAGCTAACTCCAACATTACTGCATATAGAGTGTCTATGGTTGTTCCAAATAATATATATACATGGGTCGATATGATATGTCAAAACATTTGCATACGTATCTATGGTATCCCAAGATTACATAATATATTAGAATACATGTATAATACAATATGAGTTAGCTAAGATATGATTAATATAGATTTGTTACCAATTTTCACGTAGTTACAACAAGCAAAAATATCCAATCTTGTTTTACCCATAACTTCTTTGTTTTAAATCCGTTTTGAGTGATTCAAGTTGCTATGGTTTCATATTGAACTTAAGTTTATGAATCTAAACAGAAAAATTATAAGTTTATAGTCAGAAATACAGGTTACAAGTCATTTTTGTAAAGGTAGTCATTTCAGTCGAAAGAACGACGTCTAGATGACCATTTTGGAAAATATACTTCCACTTTGAGTTTAACCATGATTTTTGGATATAGTTTCATGTTCATAAGAAAAATCATTTTTCCAGAAAAAACAACTTTTAAATCAAAGTTTATCATAGTTTTTAATTAACTAACCCAAAACAGCCCGCGGTGTTACTACGACAGCGTATATCCGGTTTTACGGTGTTTTTAGTGTTTTCAGGTTTTAAATCATTAAATTAGCATATCATATAGATATATAACATGTGTTTAGTTTATTTTAAAAGTCAAGTTAGAAGGATTAACTTTTGTTTGCGAACAAGTTTAGAATTAACTAAACTATGTTCTAGTGATTACAAGTTTAAACCTTCGAATAAGGTAGTTTTATATATATGAATCGAATGATGTTATGAACATCATTACTACCTCAAGTTTAGTAGGTAAACCTACTGGAAATGATGAAAAAATAACTTGAGCTTCAAAGGATCTTTGATGGATTGGAAGTTCTTGAAATAGAATCATGACACAAAAACAAGTTCAAGTAAGATTATTACTTTAATTAAGATATTTATAGTTATAGAAATTGAATCAAAGCTTGAATATGAATATTACCTTGATTTAGAAAGATAACCTACTGTAAATAACAAAGGTTTCTTGATCTTAGATGATTGCTTGGAATGGATTAGGAAACTTGGAAGTAAACTTGTAAACTTGGAAGTGTTCTTGATGTGTTCTTGAGTAATTGTTTTTATGATGATTATAGGTAATAACCAAAGATTGTATTTGATGATTTTTGCTAGAAAAATAGTAACTTAGACGTTCATGGAAGAGTGTGTGTGTATTGAGAGAGAATTGGGAAGAAAATTGGAAGTGAAATGGAGTAGGTGGTGAGTGGTGAAGGTGAGTGGGTTTAAAAGGAGTTCTTGTTTTTGTTTCCTTGCTCATAAGTCATGCTAGATGTTAAATGATGGTTCCCACATGGTTAGGTAACTCACATGGGCTGCTAAGAGCTGATCATTGGAGTGTATATACCAATAGTAAATACATTTAGAAGCTGTGTATTGTACAAGTACAAATACGAGTGCATACGAGTAGAATTGTTGATGAAAATGAATGAGGATGTAATTGTAAGCATTTTTGTTAAGTAGAAGTACTTGATATGTGTCTTGAAGTCTTTCAAAAGTGTACTAATACATCTAAATACACTACATGTATATACATTTTAACTGAGTCGTTAAGTCATCGTTAGTCGTTACATGTAAATGTTGTTTTGAAACCTTTAAGTTAACGATCTTGTTAAATGTTGTTAACACATTGTTTATTATATCTAATGAGATGTTAAATTATTACATTATCATGATATAATGATGTATTAATATATCTTAATATGATATATATATACTGGTAAATGTCATTACAACGATAATTGTTACATATATGTCTCGTTTCGAAATCCTTAAGTTAGTAGTCTTGTTTTTACATATGTAGTTCATTGTTATTATACTTAATGATATGTTTACTTATAATTTAACATGTTTATATATAGTGTATCAATATCTTAAAATGATTCATATGTAATTAGTAAGACGTTGTTATAATGATAATCGTTATATATACCGTTTTCAAGTTTCTTAATTCAATAGTCTCATTTTTTTTGTATATAACTCATTGTTAAAATACTTAATGAGGTACATACTTATCATAATATCATGATAACTATATATATATATATATATATATATATATATATATATATATATATATATATATATATATATATATATATCCATATGTATGTCTTCATATAGTTTTTACAAGTTTTAACGTTCGTGAATCGCCGGTCAACTTGGGTGGTCAATTGTCTACATGAAACTTATTTCAAATAATCAAGTCTTAACAAGTTTGATTGCTTAAAATATTGGAAACATTTAATCATGAAAATATAGTTTTCAATTAATATATAATCATGGAAAAGTTCGGGTCACTACAGTACCTACCCGTTAAATAAATTTCGTCCCAAAATTTTAAGTAGTTGGAGGTGTTGACGTATCTTCCGGAAATAGGTGCGGATATTTCTTCTTCATCTGATCTTCTCGTTCCCAGGTGAACTCGGGTCCTCTACGAGCATTCCATCGAACCTTAACAATTGGTATCTTGTTTTGCTTAAGTCTTTTAACCTCACGATCCATTATTTCGACGGGTTCTTCAATGAATTGTAGTTTTTCGTTAATTGTAATCTCGTCTAATGGAATGGTGAGATCTTCTTTAGCAAAACATTTCTTAAAATTCGAGACATGAAAAGTATTATGTACCCCGGCGAGTTGTTGCGGTAAGTCAAGTCGGTAAGCTACTGGTCTGACACGATCTTTAATCTTGAATGGTCCAATGTACCTTGGATTTAGTTTCCCCCATTTACCAAATCGAACAACGCCTTTCCAAGGTGAAACCTTAAGCATGACCATCTCTCCAATCTCAAATTCTATATCTTTTCTTTTAATGTCCGCATAGCTCTTTTGTCGACTTTGGGCAGGTTTCAATCGTTGTTGAATTTGGATGATCTTCTCGGTAGTTTCTTGAATTATCTCCGGACCCGTAATCTATCTATCCCCCACTTCACTCCAACAAATCAGAGACCTGCACTTTCTACCATAAAGTGCTTCAAATGGCGTCATCTCAATACTCGAATGGTAATTGTTGTTGTAGGAAAATTCTGCTAACGGTAGGTGTCGATCCCAACTATTTCCGAAATCGATAACACATGCTCATAGCATGTCTTCAAGGGTCTGTATCGTCCTTTTACTTTTCCCACCAGTTTGTAGATGATAAGCAGTACTCATGTCTAGACGAGTCCCCAATGCTTGTTGCAATGTCTGCCAAAATCTTAAAACAAATCTGCCATCCCTAACTGAGATAATAGAGACTGGTATTCCATGTCTGGAGACAACTTCCTTCAAGTATAATCGCGCCAACTTCTTCATTTTATCATCTTCTCTCATTGGCAGAAAGTGTGCTGATTTGGTGAGACGATCAACTATTACCCAGATAGTATCAAAACTACTTGCAGTCCTTGGCAATTTAGTGATGAAATCCATGGTAATGTTTTCCCATTTCCATTCCGGGATTTCGGGTTGTTGAAGTAGACCTGATGGTTTCTGATACTCAGCTTTGACCTTAGAACACGTTAAACATTCTCCTATGTATTTAGCAACATCGGCTTTCATACCCGGCCACCAAAAATGTTTCTTGAGATCCTTGTACATCTTCCCCGTTCCAGGATGTATTGAGTATATGGTTTTATGAGCTTCTCTAAGTACCATTTCTCTCATATCTCCAAATTTTGGTATCCAAATCCTTTCAGCCCTATACCGGGTTCCGTCTTCCCTTATATTAAGATGCTTCTCCGATCCTTTGGGTATTTCATCCTTTAAATTTCCTTCTTTTAAAACTCCTTGTTGCGCCTCCTTTATTTGAGTAGTAAGGTTATTGTGAATCATTATATTCATAGCTTTTACTCGAATGGGTTCTCTGTCCTTTCTGCTCAAGGCGTCGGCTACCACATTTGCCTTCCCCGGGTGGTAACGAATCTCGAAATCGTAATCATTTAATAACTCAATCCACCTACGCGGTCTCATGTTTAGTTGTTTCTGATTAAATATGTGTTGGAGACTTTTGTGATCGGTATATATAATACATTTGACCCCATATAAGTAGTGCCTCCAAGTCTTTAATGCAAAAACAACCGCGCCTAATTCCAAATCATGCGTCGTATAATTCTGCTCGTGAATCTTCAATTGTCTAGACGCATAAGCAATTACCTTCGTTCGTTGCATTAATACACAACCGAGACCTTGCTTTGAGGCGTCACAATATATCACAAAATCATCATTCCCTTCAGGTAATGACAATATAGGTTCCGTAGTTAACTTTTTCTTCAACAATTGAAACGCTTTCTCCTGATCATCCTTCCATTCAAATTTCTTCCCTTTATGCGTTAATGCAGTCAAGGGTTTTGCTATTTTGGAAAAATATTGGATGAACCTTCTGTAGTAACCAGCCAGTCCTAAAAATTGACGTATATGCTTCGGAGTTTTCGGGGTTTCCCACTTTTCAACGGTTTCAATCTTTGCCGGATCCACTTGAATACTTTCTTTGTTCACTATGTGACCGAGGAATTGAACTTCTTCCAACCAAAATGCACACTTTGAAAACTTAGCGTACAGTTTTTCTTTCCTCAATAACTCTAGCACTTTTCTCAAATGTTCTTCGTGCTCTTGATCATTCTTTGAGTAAGTAAGTATGTCATCGATAAAAATAATGACAAACTTGTCAAGGTATGGTCCACACACTCGGTTCATGAGGTCCATAAACACAGCTGGTGCATTAGTCAACCCAAACAGCATAACCATAAACTTGTAATGACCGTAACGCGTCCAGAAAGCAGTCTTCGGAATATCATCCTCCTTCACCCGCATTTGATGATACCCGGAACGTAAATTGATCTTCGAATAAACTAACGAGCCTTGTAGTTGATCAAATAAGTCGTCGATTCTCGGTAGTGGATAACGGTTCTTGATGGTAAGTTTGTTCAACTCTCGGTAGTCGATACACAACCTGAATGTACCATCCTTCTTTTTGACAAACAAAACAGGAGCTCCCCATGGTGATGTACTTGGTCGTATGAAACCACGTTCTAAAAGTTCTTGTAGTTGGCTTTAGAGTTCCTTCATTTCGCTGGGTGCGAGTCTGTATAGAGCACGAGCTATTGGTGCAGCTCCTGGTACAAGATCTATTTGAAATTCAACGAATCGGTGTGGAGGTAGTACCGGTAATTCTTTCAGAAATACATCGGGAAATTCTTTTACGACGGGAACATCATTGATGTTCTTTTCTTCGGTTTGTACTTTCTCGACATGTGCTAAAACAGCATAGCAACCTTTTCTTATTAGCTTTTGCGTCTTCAAATTACTAATAAGATTTAGCTTTGCGTTGCTCTTTTCTCCCTACACCATTAAGGGTTTTCCTTCTTCTCGTACAATGCGAATTACATTTTTGTAACATATGATCTATGCTCTCTCCTTTTTCAACCAGTCCATGCCAATTATCACATCAAAACTCCCTAACTCTACCGGTATCAAATCAATCTTAAACGTTTCGCTAACCAGTTTAATTTCTCGATTCCGACATATTTTATCTGCCGAAATTAATTTACCTTTTGCTAATTCGAGTAAAAATTTATTATTCATAGACGTCAATGGACCACTTAATTTAGCACAAAAATCTCCACTCATATAGTTTCTATCCGCACCCGAATCAAATAAAACATAAGCAGGTTTTTCATCAATAAAAAACGTACTCGTAGCAAGCTCCGGGTCTTCCTGCGCTTCTTCCAAATTAATGTTAAAAACTCTCCCACGGCTTTTCCCATTATTATTTCTCTGGTTTAGGCACGTTGTTTTGTAGTGGCCCTTCTTTTCGCACCCGAAACAAATAATGTGGGCAGTATTTGTTCTTTTAGTCACTGGTCCGAATGCTTCACACTTCGTTGCAGCATGACCCTTTCTATTACATTTGGTACATACTACTTCACAAAATTTACCCGGATGATATCCTTCACACCTATAGCATGGAATTTTCTGATTGTTGTTGTCATTGTTGTTATTGAGATTGCTATTGGGATTGATGTGGTTGTTATTGTTGTTGGGATGTTTGGTGAAGTTATTGTTGTTGAGACGCTTGTTGTAGTTGTTGTTGGGATTGCGATTGTTGGGATAGTTGTTGCGATTGTGGTTGTGATTATTGTTGTTGTTGTATGGGTAACTCTTGTCACTGTTTTCCTCCCACTTTCTCTTGACTTGTTTCGTGTTGGACTCTTCGGTCGCCTATTCTTTAATCCTTCCCTCAATCTGATTTATGAGTTTGTGAGCCATTCGACTTGCCTTTTGTATGGAGGCGGGCTCGTGTGAACTCACATCTTCTTGAATCCTTTCTGGTAACCCTTTTACAAATGCATCAATCTTCTCCTCTTCATCTTCGAACGCGCTTGGATACAATAGGCTCAACTCTGTGAATCGTCGTTCGTACGTGGTGATGTCGAAATCTTACGTTCGTAATCCTCTAAGCTCTACCTTAAGCTTATTGACCTCGTTTCTGGGACGATACTACTCGTTCATCAAGTGCTTGAATGCTGACCACGGTAGTGCTTAAGCAGCATCTTCTCCCACCTGTTCGAGATAGGAGTTCCACCATGTTAACGCAGTACCTATGAAGGTATGCGTAGCGTACTTTACTTTGTCTTCTTCAGTACATTTACTTATGGCAAACACCGATTCAACCTTTTCGGTCCACTGTTTTAATCCGATTGGACCCTCGGTTCCATCGAATTCCAAAGGTTTGCATGCAGTGAATTCTTTGTAGGAGCATCCTACACGAGTTCTTATGGAATTTGTTCCACTGTTAGAACTAGAGTTATTGTTGTTATTTTGTATTGCGGCTTGCACCGCAGCTATGTTCGCAGCAAGGAAAACACGAAAGTCTTCCTCGCTCATGTTCAAGTTCTGACGAGTAGTCGGTGCCATTTCCTTCAAAAATAGCCAAAAGAATTAAGTTAATCATATAGAATATTAAGAGTAGTCAATAGTATTTCGTAGCATAATATGAACTTATTTATAAAAGCTTTTTCTTCATATTAGCGTTTTATAGTTTTAATTCGGGTAGTACCTACCCGTTAAATTCATACTTAGTAGCTAATATACAATTCAACTACTACAATTCTAAATGAAAAACTGATTACAATAATATTTCACCTTCAAACTTATATACAATATTTTGCAAACTTACAATACCGCTATTTTACATATAGCATGAAATATAGCACATAAAAACTTTGCTACTCGGCAGCTATAAAGGCAATTCTAGTTAATACGCAAGTTGTTCAGCAAAAGAAATAAAGACACGTAATTCATAAGTCCATAAACAAGTCATTCATTCTAGTTTTACTAAGACGACTTCCCATCCTTGGTCTCGTGAAAAGTAACCGTTATGACCATTGGCTAGGCAGCATGTTGTAATGTCGTCAAAAGGACGAGGGTTTCGTAATGTCCAACAACCCCGTAATAATCTAAAAACCTTGTTTCTTACCCCAACTACTGAATCCGTCACCTGTGAGAATGTTTCATTTAATAGTTGTAATCCGATGTTCTTTTTCTCACTTTGGTGAGAAGCGAACATCACTAACCCGTAAGTATAACATGCTTCTTTATGTTGCATGTTAGAAGCTCTTTCTAACTCATGAAATCCTATGTTGGGATATGTTGAGTCAAAATAGGTTCTTAACCCGTAGCGTAAAATTGCATTTGGGTTCCCCGCATTTAACGCTTTAAAGAAAACACGGCGTAACTTACGGTCTCCCCAATGCGATATACCCCACCTATCAAAGGAAAGCCTTTTATAAACTAAGGCCTTTCTGAAAAGTCTTTCAAATGTTTGACAAGTTAATTTCGTCCTAACTAAATGTGCTGATGAATTCTGACCGACTCTAGACAAGATTTCCTCAATCATATCCTCTGATAGGTCTTCTAAAATATTCAGTTGTCTACCCTTAACGTCCATTTTGTTTTTATACTGTAAAATAGATAAGGATTAGATTCGTAAAAGATAATTAACAAATAATACAAACAATTTTTACATAGAACATAAAAGTACAAGCACACTACAATACATATAATACACAACATAATTACAATCCTCTAATCTGAATCACTAGTTTCTTCTTCTTCGAACTTGGTTCATTTTCCTAATTTTCTAGGGATATATGGTGTTCCTCTAATACGAGCCGTTGTTTTCCACAATGGTTTAGAAAAACCTGGTGGTTTAGAGATTCCCGGGTTATTGTTACATTTTAGGAAATACGGATGTTGCCGATACATATAAAGTTCATCGGGGGTGGAATCAGGTTTCTCTATTTTTATACCTTTTCCCCTATTATTTTCTTTTGCTTTATTAAATTGGGTCGAGGTCATTTCTATAACATCATCGGAATCCTCATCGGGATCCGATTCATCGGAAAATTGGTAATCTTCCCAATATTTTGCTTTCTTGGCGGAAACACCATTGACCATTTTTAACTTTGGTCCGTTGGTTGAGGATTTTCTTTTATTTAATCGATTTACTGTAGGTATCAATATTTCTTCCTTCGGAACCTCTTCTTCTTCCGGTTCCTCCTCTTCCGGTTCCTCTTCTTCTGGTTCCTCCTCTTCCGGTTCCTCTTCGGGAATTTGTGAATCTTCCCAAAGTATATTCAACTCTTCATTATTATTAGGTGAGTAGATGGGATTTGTACTAGAGGTAGATATCTATCACACAATATCAAACACGTTAAGAGATTAATATATTTACATGTTAATAATATATAGTTTCCAACAAAAAATGTTAAGCAATCGTTTTTGAAGAAAAACACGGTCGAAGTCCAGACTCACTAATGCATCCTAACAAACTCGGTAAGACACACTAATGCAAAAATTCTGGTTCTCTAAGACCAATGCTCGGATACCAACTGAAATGTCCCGTTCATATCAATTTATAAACGTTCCATATTAATTGATTTCGTTGCGAGGTTTTGACCTCTATATGAGACGTTTTTCAAAGACTGCATACGATTTTAAAACAAACCATAACCTTTATTTTATCGATAAAGGTTTAAAAATATTACGACGATTATCAAATAATGATAATCTAAAATATAGCGTTTTCACACGATTATTACATAATGGTTTACAATAATATTACACATCAATTTAAGTCTTCGAATGCAGTTTTTAAACAATATTATACAAGCATGCTGACTCCAACTCTTGTCCATAAATTAGCATGCAACAGCGGAAGCTCTTAATAATCACCTGAGGATAAACATGCTTTAAACGTCAATAAAAATGTTGGTGAGTTATAGGTTTAACCTACATATTTATCAAATCGTAATAATAGACCACAAGATTTCATATTTCCATTTCTCATAAACAACATGCAATCTGCATAAAAATCATTCATATGATGAACACCTGGTAACCGACCTTAACAGGATGCATATAGAATATCCCCATCATTCCGGGACTCTAATCGGACATGATAAATCGAAGTACTAAAGCATCCGTAACTCGGATGAGGCTTGTTAGGCCAAATAGATCTATCTTTAGGATTCGCGTCAATTGGTGGCAATTACAATAAACACCAATTCTTAGGCTACCAAGCTAAAAAGGGGCATATTCGGTTCGATAATTCAACATAGAATGTAATTTTGATCACTTGTGTCTATTTTATAAAACATTTATAAAACTGCATGTATTCTCATCCCAAAAATAATAGATTTTAAAAGTGGGACTATAACTCACTTTCACAGATTTTTACTTCGTCGGGAAGTAAGACTTGGCCAGTGGTCGATTCACGAACCTATAACAAATATGTACATATATATCAAAGTATGTTCCAAAATATATTTACAACATTTTTAATACGTTTTACTATTTTAAGTTTATTAAGTCAGCTGTCCTCGTTAGTAACCTACAACTAGTTGTTCACAGTTAGATGTACAGAAATAAATCGATATATATTATCTTGAATCAATCCACGACCCAGTGTATACACGTCTTAGGCTAGATCACAACTTAAAGTATATATATTTTTGGAATCAACCACAACCTGTATAGCTAACTCCAACATTACTGCATATAGAGTGTCTATGGTTGTTCCAAATAATATATATACATGGGTCGATATGATATGTCAAAACATTTGCATACGTGTCTATGGTATCCCAAGATTACATAATATATTAGAATACATGTATAATACAATATGAGTTAGCTAAGATATGATTAATATAGATTTGTTACCAATTTTCACGTAGTTACAACAAGCAAAAATATCCAATCTTGTTTTACCCATAACTTCTTCGTTTTAAATCCGTTTCGAGTGATTCAAGTTGCTATGGTTTCATATTGAACTTAAGTTTATGAATCTAAACAGAAAAATTATAAGTTTATAGTCAGAAATATAGGTTACAAGTCGTTTTTGTAAAGGTAGTCATTTCAGTCGAAAGAACGACGTCTAGATGACCATTTTGGAAAACATACTTCCACTTTGAGTTTAACCATGATTTTTGGATATAGTTTCATGTTCATAAGAAAAATCATTTTCCCAGAAGAACAACTTTTAAATCAAAGTTTATCATAGTTTTTAATTAACTAACCCAAAACAGCCCGCGGTGTTACTACGACGGCGTATATCCGATTTTACGGTGATTTTCGTGTTTTCAGGTTTTAAATCATTAAATTAGCATATCATATAGATATATAACATGTATTTAGTTGATTTTAAAAGTCAAGTTAAAAGGATTAACTTTTGTTTGTGAACAAGTTTAGAATTAACTAAACTATGTTCTAGTGATTACAAGTTTAAACCTTCGAATAAGGTAATTTTATATATATGAATCGAATGTTATTATGAACATCATTACTACCTCAAGTTTAGTAGGTAAACCTACTGGAAATTTTGAAAAAATAACTTGAGCTTCAAAGGATCTTTGATGGATTGGAAGTTCTTGAAATAGAATCATGACACAAAAACAAGTTCAAGTAAGATTATTACTCGAATTAAGATAGTTATAGTTATAGAAATTGAATCAAAGCTTGAATATGAATATTACCTTGATTTAGAAAGATAACCTACTATAAATAACAAAGGTTTCTTGATCTTAGATGATTGCTTAGAATGGATTAGGAAACTTGAAAGTAAACTTGTAAACTTGGAAGTGTTCTTGATGTGTTCTTGAGTAATTGTTTTTATGATGATTATAGGTAATAACCAAAGCTTGTATTTGATGATTTTTGCTAGAAAAATATTAACTTAGAAGTTCATGGAAGAGTGTGTGTGTTTTGAGAGAGAATTGGGAAGAAAATTGGAAGTGAAATGGAGTAGGTGGTGAGGGGTGAAGGTGAGTGGGGTTAAAAGGAGTTCTTGTTTTTGTTTCCTTTCTCATAAGTCATGCTAGATGTTAAATGATGGTTCCCACATGGTTAGGTGACTCACATGGGCTGCTAAGAGCTGATCATTGGAGTGTATATACCAATAGTAAATACATTTAGAAGCTGTGTATTGTACAAGTACAAATACGAGTGCATACGAGTAGAATTGTTGATGAAAATGAATGAGGATGTAATCGTAAGCATTTTTGTTAAGTAGAACTACTTTGATATGTGTCTTGAAGTCTTTCAAAAGTGTACTAATACATCTAAATACACTACATGTATATACATTTTAACTGAGTCGTTAAGTCATCGTTAGTCGTTACATGTAAATGTTGTTTTGAAACCTTTAAGTTAACGATGTTGTTAAATGTTTTTAACACATTGTTTATTATATCTAATGAGATGTTAAATTATTAAATTATCATGATATAATGATGTATTAATATATCTTAATATGATATATATACAGTTAAATGTCGTTACAACGATAATTGTTACATATATGTCTCGTTTCGAAATCCTTAAGTTAGTAGTCTTGTTTTTACATATGTAGTTCATTGTTATTATACTTAATGATATGTTTACTTATAATTTAACATGTTTATATATAGTGTATCAATATCTTAAAATGATTCATATGTAATTAGTAAGACGTTGTTATAACGATAATCGTTATATATACCGTTTTCAAGTTTCTTAATTCAATAGTCTCATTTTTATGTATATAACTCATTGTTAAAATACTTAATAAGGTACATACTTATCATAATATCATGATAACTATATATATATATATATATATATATATATATATATATATATATATATATATATATATATATATATATATATATATCCATATGTGTGTCATCATATAGTTTTTACTGTGAAGACCCGTCCTAATCCATCCGGACGAAGTCCATATCGATTATAAACGATTCACAACAGTTGATTACATCGCGAGGTACTTGACCTCTATATGATACATTTTACAAACATTGCATTCGTTTTTGAAAAGACAATATTTCATTACATCGAAGGTTGACAGCATGCATACCATTTTATAATATAACTAACTATAATTGACTTAATAATAATCTTGATGAACTCAACGACTCGAATGCAACGTCTTTTGAAATATGTCATAAATGACTCCAAGTAATATCTTTAAAATGAGCAATTGCACAGCGGAAGACTTCTTTCATACCTGAGAATAAACATGCCTTAAAGTGTCAACCAAAAGGTTGGTGAGTTCATTAGTTTAACATAAATAATAATTTCATAATTTTAATAGACCACAAGATTTCATATTTCCATTTCTCATAAACAACCGTCCCATACATAGAGACAAAATATCATTCATATGGATTGAACACCTGGTAACCGACATTCACAATATGCATATAAGAATATCCCCATCATTCCGGGATCCTCCTTTGGACATGATATAAATTTCGAAGTACTAAAGCATCCGGTACTTTGGATGGGGCTTGTTGGACCCGATAGATCTATCTTTAGAGTTCGCGTCAATTAGGGTGTCTGTTCTCTAATTCTTAGATTACCAGACTTAATAAAAAGGGGCATATTCAGTTTCGATCATTCAACCATAGAACGTAATTTCGATTACTTGTGTCTATTTCGTAAAACAGTTATAAAAGTTGCGCATGTATTCTCAGCCCAAAAATATAAAGGGTAAAAAGGTAAATGAAACTCACAATACTGTATTTTGTAGTAAAAATACATATGACGACATTGAACAATGTATGGTTGGCCTCGGATTCACGAACCTATATCAAGTATTAACACATTATAGTATAAATCAATTAAGTTTATATATTTGTTATGTATTAATTATTCTTATAATATATTATGATACTTATTTGATATTTAATTAATGTTATATCAATAATATTAGTTGAAACATAATTTTATATAATATTAGTATATTTTATGTAATAATATATTTACATATATATCTTTTGTTTTGCAAAATTAATAATTGTAGAAATACCTGACTAAGGATAATAATAATAATAATAATAATAATTTTTAAAAGTATAAAACTACCTTAGGAGTCAGTTTTAAAAAGATTGCACCAAGCCGGGCTCGAACCCGAGACCTCTCGCTCACTCATCAACACCCTTAACCATTCCTCCATTTCAGTTTTTCTGATTTATAATACAAACCCAAATACTTATCTATTACATGTTTCAACCCACTTCATCTTCTTCACCAAAATCTAAACAATCAAACAACTTCATTCTTAATAGTCAATCATCAAAATAGTTTTAGGACTTCTAAACAAACATGAAACAAAAAAATAAAAACGTGTTCATGATATAAAAAAAATGAGAAAAAAAACAAAAAAAAATCCTACTGCTTGCGCGTAGCTAGAAAAAAAAAATTTGTTTTCAATTTTGAGTTCGTTTTGGACAATCTTTACAACATGAAACATGTTTCAAATCATTCCTAAAAACTATTGAAATCGTCAATTGAACTTAAAACATCAAAACAAGCTCTAATTTCTCCAAGAACAAAACAGTTGACTTTTGACAATTTAACTTTGACTCGCAAATTCGAATTCGTTATTAAGAATTGGAACTTGAGAATTTGCAGGAAGTTTAAGTAAATGATTCCTAACAACTCTGCATTTTTAGTTTTTGAAATTTGTTTCGAATTTACGTTAGTGTATATTAATGTGAAGAACTCAAGAACTCAAAAATTGATTTTTAGATTAAGAGTGTTATAGGTTATGATTACAACATGAATTGTGTTGCAAATCATTCCTATAATCTTTATGGATCATCAAATTAACTGGAGATATCAAAACAAACTCGAATTTGATTCAAGAACACTTAGTTGACTTTTAAAACCCAAAACTTTGACTCTCAAATTAGAAATCAATAGAAAGAATTGAGGATTAAAAACTTACAGATAGTTTAGATAGACGATTCCTAACAAGATTGCATTAACACATTTTGAAAATTCGTTCGAAATCGAAAAATGGTCGAAAAGATGAAGAACAGAGGCTTTTTTTTTAGTTTGTTAAATTTTCTGTTTTTAAATTCTCTTATGCAGTGATTGCTATATATTTTGTGATAAATAATTTAAGTAGAAACATGATTTCAATCACAGGTTGTTTTGTAGTAGAGATTTAGTCGACATAGGTATCAATTGGTAGCAGGAGAAGAAGAAAAAAAAACAAAAATAGATAGAGATAGGTAACTGCCTTGTACAATTCAAAGACTTTGTGAAATTAATAAGTTTGTTTTCATCTGATTACTAATAAAAAAAATACAGATATTTATTAATCATAAATATACTAATATTATTATTAATGCAACTATAATAATTTTTGATAATAATATTAACAATAATAATAATAATAAAAGTAATAATAATAATATGGTGATATTAATATTAACAATATGATGATTTTAATAAGTTTAAAAAAATTAATAGTAATGATAATAATAATAATAAAAATGATATTAGTAATATTATTAATGATAATAATAATAATAATACTAATTATAATAATGTTAATATTATTAATGATAATATTATAATAAAATGATATAACAATTTTTACATACTAAATTTCATATCTATATGATATATATATTAATATTATTAATACTGATATTACTATTATTATTAAGAGTAATAATAATATAACAATTATATTTTTATTTGCAAGTAAGTTTAATATGTTGACATTATATCTTAATAGCTATGTAATATTTAATAATTAGATATTGAATATTCATATATTTTATATATATTACAATATAATAATAATTATTAATTGAATCGTACATATACATATAAATTCATAATAATATCATGTATATGTCTATATATATATATATATATATATATATATATATATATATATATATATATATATATATATATATATATATATATATATATATTCATTTTAATTGTACTTAATTATACTATTTATTATTTTACATTTTTAATTCTAATTAATTAAAGTGTATCTCATTTATTCAAAATATTATATATATATATATATATTCTTATATTTATATTTATATAAATATATTTACATATTTATTTTCACACAATTGTTCGTGCATCGTCGGGAATAGTCAAAGGTCAAATGAATTCATGAGAACAGTTCAAACTTTATGAAACTCAGTTTAATAGACTTTGCTTATCGTGTCGAAATCATATAAGATTTAGTTTAAATTTGGTCGGAAATTCCCGGGTCATCACAGTACCTACCCGTTAAAGAAATTTCGTCCCGAAATTTGAGTGAGGTGGCCATGGCTAACAATAAAAATGTTTTCATGATGAATATGAGTTGATAAATAGAGTGTTATCATCAATGGCTAATATAGATAAAACAATTCGATTATCCGAAGCGTATGCGTGAAACTATCACAAAAGATTGAGATATAGATTTAACTTTTGATGTAGTCACGGTTGAATTTAGAAAATAAGGTGTGTCTAATCTTTTGACGTTGTCTTGGTTGAATTTCGGAATTCAAGGGATTTAAAGAAAATTTTCGAAATCTAAAATATTTTATTCTTCGGCGAGTAAGAAAATTAAGATCTCTATAATTAAATACGATGATCTGCCTCGATTACTACGTCTGATTTTTCCATTATAAATTTACCTTTTCCGTTCCATTAGTTTTCACCACTTCTATACTCAATTCCCAAATTCAAAAGATTTATGAAAATGCTTAACCCTGTTCTGATCCTTGTTCTTATTCTAACTATCGTAATGATCGTTCTTCTTTTCCAACTCCCACCTGAAGAATCAGTTTATTTCTATTATGCTCTAGGGATTATTGTATTTATAATCCTCCCGTGTCTTTATATTGTCATACGTACTGATATCCACGGTTTGTAATTTCGGTGTTGTCATTGGGTTTTATATTCTCTCTTATATTTTGGACCTCTTTGCCTTTTTATTATCCTCTCGACCTCTAGTAAAGTGAGCAACGGTCCAGAATTCATAGATATGAATTTCGAAATGGACATAGTTAATGTTCTAAGAAAGAAATGGTAATAGCACGATCTTGATTCGTCAAATTACCAGAATATCCGGGAAAGATAGAACTATCAAGAAAATATGTTCTTGATATGTTTATATATCAGATAAAATGTAAGAGTCGTGTAACATGGCACATAATGATGTTATAATCTGTGAATCATCATGTCCCATTTAGAAACTCAGCATGACTTACTGTAATATAATCACGTTGATCGAGTGTCATTATATTATACTAACTTATGCATTAGTTCCCAACATTACTTCAATAGCATTCATATTTTAAGCTCAAAAGTTTACAGAATATAGAAACTAACAGTTTCTATATGATGTAACACTGATGGCACAATGAGTTTAATGATTTCAGATAAGAATAGTTATGAAATATCTTCAGAAATATGAAGGATATTTATAATGAAAGATACGATGATATCTTGGAATTTCTAATATCGAAGGATGGTGAAGAAAATTTGTCCGCAAGAGTTTGGAGTCAGAAGCAAGGTATTTGCTAAAGATTTCAGCAGGCATTGAATCATTTGGATTCTTTGAAGTCAAACTTATTCTTTTTGATTTGTCCACGGCTTCCTTCATAGTTTCGCATAATTCGTTTTTCGGTACTAAATTTTCTATTGAGAGTTTTCCAATATAATGATACACATGAAGCATGAAGAGGTATATAATTTCGGACGAGAATATTTATGAAAATATCCTCAGAAATATCGAAGATATTGATGATGATATTTTGGAATTTCTAAGTTTGATGGTTGATGGAGAAAAATTTTCCGCAAGATTTTAACATGACTTCGGAGCAAGATATTCTCTAAAGATTTCAACGGATCCAGAATTATTTGGATTCTTTGAATATAGGGTATGGTCCTTGTATTTGTCCTTGGTCTCCTTCATGGTTAACTCTATCCGTTTTCCAGTTTCAACGTTTCTGAGTTTTTCCAACATATTATTCTTTATCATCAAACTTCCGACGACTAAGGTCGTTTATGGTTGTCTACAGTTTCTGCTGCTTCATTCAACTTTTTCAACATTCAGAGTATCGATTCGTAAACTGTGTGCCTTTTCAAAATTTTATAATTGAAGATCGTAATTCTAGGAGATAATTGTTATATGTATACATATAACTATTGATGTAGAAATGCTACGAGATTCGAAATACTGATTGCTGATTCCCGGTAATTGGTATGACAATTATTATTACAGAGTATAGATGAATACAAGATGGGGTTTCAATGAATATAGTGATTTTTCGAAAAGTCCAAATTCATTGAAGTTGCTGGTAATTTTACTGCTAATGTGGTGAAATATAAAAGGTTCTCCGGTAACGATGACGACAGGAAAACTTATATATCGAGGTTATAATAAGGCTAATTCGAATGGAAGTTGAAGTTGTCTTGTTGGAGCTGTGATAAAATTGGCTAATCTGAAAAGGTATCGCAAAGTTATTTTTGTTAATAAATGCCAAAGGATCTGACGCGGCTACGTGTTAAACTTTTACTCAGTTGTCGAGAGTTTCTCAGATGCATAACTATATGCATAAATCTTTCCTTTCGTAGATAAAGTGCGCTTGATTCATCCTATCGATTGAGGTGTTTTCAAGAATCATGAAAGGTTTGAACGCAGATTGTAATCGTGATGATACGAATGGGGTTTAAAATGAAATCAAGCGGCAAACTTGAAGAATTGTTTAGTTTCATATGTTATAATCAATATTTTAATTCATTTTAGTTGTCCAGTGTTGGTAGTCCACAGTTGATAGTCCACAGTAACAGTCCAATAATTCATATATAGTTAAATATATAATATTTTCGAATTAATTAATATGTATCGTGACCCGTATACGTCTCAGACTCGATCACAACTCAAAGTATATATATTATTATAGAATCAACCTCAACCCTGTATAGCTAACTCCCGCATTACTGCATATAGAGTGTCTATGGTTATTCTAAATAATATATATAGATGGGTCGATATGATATGTCAAAACGTTGTATACGTGTCCCGATATTTAAAGTGCATAAAATAAATAACAGAATTTAAATGACGATAAATAAAATTGCGAGAATATAAATTGCGATAAATAAACTGCGATAAATAAATTGCGATAATTAAATTGCGATAAATAAATTGCGATAAAATAAAATGTATTACGGAATTAACAGTTAGCTAGGAACAGTTAGCTCAGATTTTGTTAGCGTGGATTCTTAACAAAATTTCTCATAGTTAATTAGTCCATTTCTAACAAATTTTATTTTATCAAATGTTTTCTTCATTATGCCACTTGTTGGATTCCGATAGGTCAAAATTCAAATTTAAATTTAATGAAAATGGTTACTCTGCGGTGAACGGATACAGATACCGGTGGATGTAAGTAGGATAGTGAATAAATGTGGAATCAGATTCGAAGAATATACAGTGTAACTTATTAATGTGAAATTTAAATATTTCTCGGGTATTACCTACCCATTAAAATATTTTCACCATTAACAGTTTGTACAAAAGAATTTTTAATTACAATCTTTATGAAAACATATATACATATATATTTTCTTCAAATGTAATCATGGATTTAATGAGTCAATATGATATTAAACTCATTTGATTTATCGTTAGAACAAGAATATATAATCTCTAAAACAATATAGATTACATAATCGCCATGTCGAACGAAGATAAATGATGTAGAACGATTCGTAGAACAATAATTATATTCGAGGTACAGAATGAGATGTCGAGGCATGGGTTGTTGATGGCACTAGTGTTGTTATTGATGGTACTGTTGGTGCCGATGATGTTGTTGAAGCTGGTAATTTTTGCACCATATTCTCCAGATTGATTACTCGAGCGCGAAGTTCGTTGACTTCTTCTATTATTCCGAGATGATTGTCGGTCGGTATGAGCGGATGAATAAGGTTTAGAATTTTAGATAGAATACAATCGTGGTGAGATATTCGGGAAATGGGGGTGAAATTGGTGTTTCAGACTGGTTCGCCGGTAAGTGCTTCAGGTTCATTGCCAAGAGGTAAATTCGGTTGGTGGGTGGAAAGGATCGCCTTCCTCTCGTCTCCATCGGTTAAGTCGACTATGAACCCATCAGATGAATTGGAGATGATTTATTGGTTGATTCATTCTGGTGACGTTGCCTCCGGAGCTTAGGTGAACATCCATGTCAGAATAGCTGTCGGAATAACTATCGGATTAGCTATCGAAGTCTGAGGGACTCGAACTGGTTGAGGGATTCATCTCGTACGATCAGATGAAGTATTTTCGATAAGAAACAGATTATAGGATGTAGATTAGTACCCTGCAATACATAATTCACATATGCATATACAATACTAAAATCCCATATGTTACGGAGGACTCTACGGAAGTTGTCAGACAAAGTCTACAGTACAAGATATGCTAAGATATGAATTAGCAGATACGCTAAGATACGAATTTTGTCTATACACTATTCATGCAATCATTGCAGTAAGATGTGTCTAGACTAAGAATGATAAGCAGGTAATTTCCTAAGGATGATAAATATATGATTTTCAACAAAAATGATAAGCAAAACTTTTGACATGCAGACACGGTCGAAGTCCAGACTCACTAATGCATTTTAACGACTATCAGTTAGACACACTAATGCAGACCTGGTTCGCTAAGACCTATGCTCTGATACCAACTGTGAAGACCCGTCCTAATCCATCCGGACGAAGTCCATATCGATTATAAACGATTCACAACAGTTGATTACATCGCGAGGTACTTGACCTCTATATGATACATTTTACAAACATTGCATTCGTTTTTGAAAAGACAATCTTTCATTACATCGAAGGTTGACAACATGCATACCATTTTATAATATAACTAACTATAATTGACTTAATAATAATCTTGATGAACTCAATGACTCGAATGCAACGTCTTTTGAAATATGTCATAAATGACTCCAAGTAATATCTTTAAAATGAGCAATTGCACAGCGGAAGACTTCTTTCATACCTGAGAATAAACATGCCTTAAAGTCTCAACCAAAAGGTTGGTGAGTTCATTAGTTTAACATAAATAATAATTTCATAATTTTAATAGACTACAAGATTTCATATTTCCATTTCTCATAAACAACCGTCCCATACATAGAGACAAAATATCATTCATATGGATTGAACACCTGGTAACTGACATTCACAATATGCATATAAGAATATCCCCATCATTCCGGGATCCTCCTTCGGACATGATATAAATTTCGAAGTACTAAAGCATCCGGTACTTTGGATGGGGCTTGTTGGGCCCGATAGATCTATCTTTAGAGTTCGCGTCAATTAGGGTGTCTGTTCCCTAATTCTTAGATTACCAGACTTAATAAAAAGGGGCATATTCAGTTTCGATCATTCAACCATAGAACGTAATTTCGATTACTTGTGTCTATTTCGTAAAACAGTTATAAAAGTTGCGCAAGTATTCTCAGCCCAAAAATATAAAGGGTAAAAAGGTAAATGAAACTCACAATACTGTATTTTGTAGTAAAAATACATATGACGACATTGAATAATGCATGGTTGGCCTCGGATTCACGAACCTATATCAAGTATTAACACATTATAGTATAAATCAATTAAGTTTATATATTTGTTATGTATTAATTATTCTTATAATATATTATGATACTTATTTGATATTTAATTAATGTTATATCAATAATATTAGTTGAAACATAATCTTATATAATATTAGTATATTTTATGTAATAATATATTTACATATATATCTTTTGTTTTGCAAAATTAATAATTGTAGAAATACCTGACTAAGGATAATAATAATATTAATAATAATAATAATTTTTAAAAGTATAAAACTACCTTCGAAGTCAGTTTTAAAAAGATTGCACCAAGCCGGGCTCGAACCCGAGACCTCTCGCTCACTCATCAACACCCTTAACCATTCCTCCATTTCAGTTTTTCTGATTTATAATACAAACCCAAATACTTATCTATTACATGTTTCAACCCACTTCATCTTCTTCACCAAAATCTAAATAATCAAACAACTTCATTCTTAATAGTCAATCATCAAAATGGTTTTAGGACTTCTAAACAAACATGAAACAAAAAAATAAAAATGTGTTCATGATATAAAAAAAAATGAGAAAAAAAACAAAAAAAATCCTACTGCTTGCTTGTAGCTAGAAAAAAAAAATTTTGTTTTCAATTTTGAGTTCGTTTTGGACAATCTTAACAACATGAAACATGTTTCAAATCATTCCTAAAAACTATTGAAATCGTCAATTGAACTTAAAACATCAAAACAAGCTCTAATTTCTCCAAGAACAAAACAGTTGACTTTTGACAATTTAACTTTGACTCGCAAATTCGAATTCGTTATTAAGAATTGGAACTTGAGATTTTGCAGGAAGTTTAAGTAAATGATTCCTAACAACTCTGCATTTTTAGTTTTTGAAATTTGTTTCGAATTTACGTTAGTGTATATTACTGTGAAGAACTCAAGAACTCAAAAATTGATTTTTAGATTAAGAGTGTTATAGGTTATGATTACAACATGAATTGTGTTGCAAATCATTCCTATAATCTTTATGGATCATCAAATTAACTGGAGATATCAAAACAAACTCGAATTTGATTCAAGAACACTTAGTTGACTTTTAAAACCCAAAACTTTGACTCTCAAATTAGAAATCAATAGAAAGAATTGAGGATTGAAAACTTACAGTTAGTTTAGATAGACGATTCCTAACAAGATTGCATTAACACATTTTAAAAATTCGTTCGAAATCGAAAAATGGTCGAAAAGATGAAGTACAGAGGCTTTTTTTTTAGTTTGTTAAATTTTCTGTTTTTAAATTCTCTTATGCAGTGATTGCTATATATTTTGTGATAAATAATTTAAGTAGAAACATGATTTCAATCACAGGTTGTTTTGTAGTAGAGATTTAGTCGACATAGGTATCAATTGGTAGCAGGAGAAGAAGAAAAAAAAAGCAAAAATAGATAGAGATAGGTAACTGCCTTGTACAATTCAAAGACTTTGTGAAATTAATAAGTTTGTTTTCATCTGATTACTAATAAAAAAATACAGATATTTATTAATCATAAATATACTAATTTTATTATTAATGCAACTATAATAATTTTTGATAATAATATTAACAATAATAATAATAAAAGTAATAATAATAATAATAATAATATGGTGATATTAATATTAACAATATGATGATTTCAATAAGTTTAAAAAAATTAATAGTAATGATAATAATAATAAAAATGATATTAGTAATATTATTAATGATACTAATTATAATAATACTAATTATAATAATGTTAATATTATTAATGATAATATTATAATAAAATGATATAACAATTTTTACATACTAAATTTCATATCTATATGATATATATATTAATATTATTAATACTGATATTACTATTATTATTAAGAGTAATAATAATATAACAATTATATTTTTATTTGCAAGTAAGTTTAATATGTTGACATTATATCTTAATAGCTATGTAATATTTAATAATTATATTATATATATATATATATATATATATATATATATATATATATATACACTAATATACATTTATTAGATATTGAATATTCATATATTTTATATATATTACAATATAATAATAATTATTAATTGAATCGTACATATACATATAAATTCATAATAATATCATGTATATGTCTATATATATATATATATATTCATTTTAATTGTACTTAATTATACTATTTATTATTTTACATTTTTAATTCTAATTAATTAAAGTGTATCCCATTTATTCAAAATATTATATATATATATATATATATATATATATATATATATATATATATATATATATATATATATTCTTATATTTATATTTATATAAATATATTTACATATTTATTTTCACACAATTGTTCGTGCATCGTCGGGAATAGTCAAAGGTCAAATGAATTCATGAGAACAGTTCAAACTTTATGAGACTCAGTTTAATAGACTTTGCTTATCGTGTCGAAATCATATAAGATTAAGTTTAAATTTGGTCAGAAATTCCCGGGTCATCACATTTACAAGTTTTAACGTTCGTGAATCGTCGGTCAACTTGGGTGGTCAATTGTCTACATGAAACTCATTTCAAATAATCAAGTCTTAACAAGTTTGATTTCTTAACATGTTGGAAATATTTAATCATGCAAATATAGTTTTTAATTAATATATAATCATGGAAAAGTTCGGGTCACTACAATGGGAGAGGGGTTTGGGGGCTTCAAATTTCGTGGATGGGGGTTAGGAGTGGAAGAGTTGTGATTAAATGCCTTATATACTTATTTCCTTAATTAGGTTAGGGCTTAAACATGCAACTAGTGACTTTTTAGCTCAAATTTAAGTCCAACAAGGGGGTTCATGGATGGGGTCGGCTGAATGGCCCTACAAGGGTGTTCCTGGGCTCGTTTTAATTATTTCCTGGTACGCGCGTGGTCCGTTTCGTGTGCCGTTAACCGTACCGGGTCTCCAGAACGTTAACTAGTCGTTGAAACGAAATCACCGGATTTAATCCATTAATTAAATAATAAATTAAATAAGTTTTTCTTAAAGTCAATAATTATTGAAAATAATTATTTCGTCGTTCTTCCGAGTTCCGTAAACTGAAAAGCTTTCTAGGCGATTAACTTAATCGTAACGTTTTCTAGTTATTTCGCTATCCGAAATAAGTTCATAAATTAATATAACATATTAATTCAAGTAATCCACTAGGATCAAATATGCATTTAATTCAAATAAACACATAAAGTTCTAAGTAATCACCGTTAAATATTTAACGGACAAGTAACGGAAAAAGTCGGGTTGTTACATTAACCACCTGTTATGAAAAATTTCATCCCGAAATTTTAGTGTACGCCTTCCGTAGTCATCTCCTCGGGAAACAGTTGCGGATACTTTTGCTTCATCTGATCTTCACGTTCGTACGTGAATTCTAGTCCTCTGTGTGCTTTCCATCGAACTTTAGCTATCGGGATTCTACTTTGCTTTAACCGCTTGACCTCGCGGTCCAAGATCTCAATAGTTTCTTCAACAAAATGAAGCTTGGGATCAACTTGTATCTCTTCTAAAGGAATTCCCAAATTTTCGTCTGATAAGCTTTTCTTCAAGTTAGAAACATGGAAAGTGTCATGAATTTCGCTGAGTTCCTGCTGTAGTTTTAGTCTATACGCTACCGGTCCAATTCTCTCGGTAGTCCCAAATGATCCAATATATCTCGGACTTAGCTTGCCTCTTTTACCAAAAGGCACTACACCCTTCCAGGGTGATACTTTGAGCATAACTTTCTCTCCAACCTGAAATTCCAAATCGCGCCTTCTAGCGTCAGCGTAGCTCTTTTGATGACTTCGCGCCGTTTTCAGTCTCTCTTGTATCTGCACGATCTTCTCTGTTGTTTCATGTATAATCTCAGGACCAGTCAATTGACTATCTCCTAACTCAGTCCAACATACAGGCGATCTACACTTTCTGACATACAATGCTTCAAAAGGTGCTGCCTTTATACTAGCGTGATAATTATTGTTATAGGAGAATTCTACTAACGATGGATGTCTATCCCATCCATTTTCGAATTCAATAACACATGCCTTTAACATGTCTTCTAGTGTTTGGATGGTTCTCTCACTTTGTCCATCGGTTTGCGGGTGATATGATGTACTCATATCTAAACGAGTTCTCATTGCCTCTTGCAATTCTTGCCAGAATATAGATGTAAATCTGCTGTCTCTGTCGAAAATAATGGATATCAGCACTCCATGTCGGGAAACCACCTCCTTTATATAGATCTGTGCCAACTTCTCCATCTTATCCATTTCCATAATCGGTAGAAAATGAGCAGACCTGGTGAGACGATTAATGATAACCCATATCCTATCATAACCTCTCACACTCTTGGGCAACTTAGTAATGTAATCCCTAGTAATACATTCCCATTTCCACTGGAGAATCTCTGGCTGTGTTAACAGTCCTGATGGCTTCTGATGCTCTGCTTCTACTTAAGCACACGTTGAGCACTTACTAACATAGGTTTCTATATCTGCTTTCATATTAAGCCACCAGTACAGTGCCTTAAGATCTTGGTACATCTTGTCGGATCCAGGGTGAATAGAATACCTTATCTTGTGTTCCTCATCTAGCACTAGTTCCCTTAATCCGCCAAATCTCGGTACCCAAATTCTATCTAAGACGTATCGGGTTCCATCTTCTCAAACATCAAATTTCTTATCCATTCCTCTGAGTTACTCAATAGCAACATTCGCTTCTTTTAATGCCCCTAGCTGTGCATCGCGTATCCGAGAAGTAAGATTCGTTCGGACAGTCATGTTCAATGCTCTAACTCAGATAGGTTTAGCCTTTTCCTTCCTACTCAAGGCATCTGCAACTACATTAGCCTTGCCAGGATAATAGCAAATGTCACAGTTGTAATCATTCAATAGCTTAATCCAATGCCTCTGCTCATATTGAGCTGTTTCAGGTCGAAAATATACTGTAAGCTTTTGTGATCGGTGAAAATAGTAAACTTAGTACCATACAAGTAGTGTCTCCACATCTTCAAAGCAAAGACCACAGCACCAAGTTTCAAATCATGTGTCAGGTAATTCTGTTCATGTACTTTCAGTTGTCATGATCCATAGGCGATCACTTTCTTCCATTGCATCCACACGCAACCAAAACCCTGTCGTGAAACATCACAGTAAATCACAAAATCTTCATTCCTTTGGGTAAAGACAAAATCAGGGTAGTAGTCAACTTCCCTATTAGCAACTGGAATACAGACTCATGCAGCTCAATCCATTCATACTTCTTTCCCTTGTGGGTCAATGCTGTTAACGGTCGGGCAATTGTAGAAAATTCCTCCATGAATCTCCTATAATCACCGGCGAGACCTAAGAATTTCTGAACCTGCGTTGGCGACTTAGGAGTCTCCCATTTTTTGTCCGTTTCTATCTTCGCAGCCATAATTCACACTTTGAAAACTTCATATACTACTGCTCCTTCCTGAGCATCTCTAGTATTAAACCGAGATGTTGTTCATGTTCTTACTCGTTCTTAAAATATACCAGAATATCATCGATAAACACGATAACAAACTTTTCCACATATGGCTTACACATACGGTTCATGAGATCCATGAACACAGCCAGTGTGTTCGTCAATCCAAACAGCATTACTGTGAACTCGTGATGTCCATAGCGTGTCCTAAATGCTGTCTTTGGTATATCTGTCTCCTTTACTCTCATCTGATGATGACCTGACCTTACATCGATCTTAGAGTGACATGCTGATCCTTGCAATTGATCAAATAAATCATCAATTCTCGGTAACGGATATCTATTCCTGATAGTCAACTTATTCAATTCCCTGTAATCGATACAGTGTCTCATTGTTCCATCCTTATTCTTTACAAAAAGAACCGGAGCTCCCCATGGAAAAGAACTCGGTAGAATGAATCCTTTGTCTAAAAGCTCTCGTAACTAACTATACAGCTCTTTCAATTCTGAAGGTGCAAGCCTCTTTGGTGCACATGCTACAAGCGCCACTCCCGGCATTAAGCCAATATGAAATTCTACGTCTCTATGCGGTGGGAGACATGGTAATTCTCTCGGAAGGACCTTAAGGAAAATTTTTAACGGTTGGGACATCTTCGGGTCTCTTAACTACTGATTCAACTTTACTCACATGTTCCAGAATTGCGAGACATCCTTATCTCATGTACCTCTGGACTTTGAGCAATTAATGTAACGTAACGGTGTATTGATCTTCTCTCCGTACACCATCATTGATTCATCTTCGATAAAAGGAATTCGAATGGCCTTCTAGTCGCAACAGCCTCGGTTGTGTCGTCAGACCAGTTCATTCCAACCACAAGGTCAAATAAAAGAAATATGGTAGTCCAAGTAAAATGATTTAACTCCAAACATCACTCAAGTAGATTTCTATGGTAATGGCTCTCCAATAGTCGGAAAGGATACTGTTCGGTAAAGAAGGTTGTTATGAGCTTAACGGTATGGGTCTTAACTTATAATTTGAAAAGGATTAGGAGCAATCGTTGATTTAAGTTGGGGTGAGTTTCGGGTGAGAGACGTTTACGGTGGGAGTATACGATCAAACTTCTTAAAGCAGGACCTCCTTAAACCAAAATGACATCAATCTTTATGTGTTTTCTTCCCAGTTGATAGTTCCATAGAGTTTACGCTGTCTAAGGCAGATACTGGATTCTAAATGTTGTGACGGAATTCTTTAGCGACCAAGCTTCTATCGACACCGATGTTGAGAGTATACAAACATTATAATTGTTAAGTAAAAATGAATTCGTGACAAACTTTATTGAAGTTGATGTTGAAAGCAGGATGAGTTATCAGACTTACCCACATCGGTGGGGGAGAAGAACGAAATACCCTTCATGAGGGAAGGTGTGAATACCTCTTCCGATAGACTCATATTGGAAAGCAAAATCGTGAAGCCGTGGGTGGCTGAATGATAGGAAAGTCAGACGTTAAGTAGACAATATCTACTACGGATTTCACAGGCTATTACAAGGAATTCATCCTCTAAAGATATATCAGAAATGAGTCGTGATGCATAGTAGCTAGTAGTAAATCGTAGAGGTGCTAGTACTGATGATTAGTATTTCGTAGTGGTAAGTAGAAATGGGTGGCATCAAGTAGTAACTAGTGATTACAAGCAGTGAGGAGTCGGTGATCGGTCGAGACTAGCAGTGAGAGGTGGCGTTGTGTAGTAGTAAGCAACGATAAGTAGTGGTATGAGATGATGGGTATGTTCCAAACAGTGTCTTCGTAGTGTCAGGTAGTGTTCGGTGGTGATGGACAGTGTCAAGTAGTGATGAGTTGTGACGTAATTATACGTTTCTTATAGGTTATAATAACAATTAATGCACAGTGTAAACTTCTACACATATTTAAGATTATACGGTTCACATTCTAAACGGTGCTTATCCTAGTAGTCTACTTGACTCGCTCCCAATTCCTTATTTTTGCAATGTCAAAACTTCTATATGAGTTACCGTAATGTAATCTCGGTCATTACATTAAGCTGTCTCACATATCCATTCGACATTACTCCATAAGTTCAAGATAGCGTAGTCATCTCAATTCTCTTAAGTGTCGCGTCGTGTGTACGTATGTGATTCGTGATTTCATATATCTAGTCCAAGTCCATATAATTATGGGTATAGATGCGTATATGCATGTGATATATAATATGTAGCCCTACGTGTGGCATAGTAGAGCAAACAGTGCAAGCATGGGGTATAACAGTCATTCTAAGTACACGACTATAGACTAGACCAACTAATGCGCCCTACGGTTAGACACACTAATGTATCCTAGTTCCCTATAGCCAAAGCTCTGATACCAAATGTAATACCTTACATTTGGGGTAAAACCTACCCAGTGCCTTTCCTACGAATAGGGTGACCACTGAGCGTACCTCAGACACTGATTTTACGGCCCGCGTTTCCGCCAAACTGCCAACCCTCCTCTTTCTTTGCAAGGGCTCGCAAGAGGTAAGAGCCAATGCTTCGTCATAGGTTACACTGTGAGAACCCCCCCTCTACGACTAACTCGCCCAAAGTCGTTGCCGTTAACCGAACCCGAATCCTGGGAACGTTAATCGGTCGTTGCTTTGAACGCAGTTAAATCAGCTCTGATACCAAATGTAATACCCCGTCAAAATCCACTAACGGCGTATTAACTCTGGTCCCAATGCTTGGCTTGACTTCTACATAACAGCAATGTTCTACAGCGGAAGCAACTAATACCTGAGATAAAACATGCAAAACGGATCAACATAAAGTTGAGTGAATCTACAGGTTTAGTAAATCATTTCGTAAGTTAGGCCACAAGATTTTCTTGGAAAACATCATAGGAAAAGTATACATTATCATGAGCACTTGATTATAGAGCTTTAACCTTTGCGTAAGCCGAGCCAACGACTTTAGTTTACCCAATCATGGTGCTACACCGATCAAGTGTACGAGTTTACCCTATCATGGTGCTACACCGATCAAGTGTACGAGTTTACCCTATCATGGCGCTACACCGATCAAGTATACGAGATAATCAAGCTAAGGGATTTTTGATCTGAACTCATATGTATAGTCGTTTAAGTTACTTGTGCCTAATATGTAAAACATTTGTAAAAAGCATGCATCTCATCCTCGTAAAAATGTGGTAGGGACTGTAGACTCACCTTAGCAAAAGCACTTGTAAATATCTTTGCAAAACGTATTGTAGTCGAACAATCTCGAATGAACAACGCAACTTAAATAAGTAAATCATCTTAAGTATACACTTATAGGTTAAACCATGTCAACCCATAGTGTACGCAAAGTCCTAGTGCTCAGACTGACCCAACGAACAAGTAAAAGTCAACTAATCCAAGCAAGTCAACCAAAGTCAACCCTAAAGTCAACTCGGTCAAAGTGGTCAACTAAATTTAAACATCTCAGTAGGTCATGAAAACATGATCAATAAGTCAAACCTAGGTCAAGTATCACTTTACAAGTCATAATTAAGCATATTGCACTTTTGCACCTTAAAGCACGCCTTAGAAATTCGTACATCGTAGAAAGATCCAACTATAGCTCATAGCACATAAATCATTAAATCATGAACAACTCCAGATCATAACTACACTTAAAATCAATTCCAAAAATTCCAGCCAATGCCTCATACAATAAATAAAAGTTCAATATCAAAAAGGGTCTAATCATAGTTCATTACAGCAATTTCTGCCCGCGTGTCAGTTTTTAAACATTTCTCAAAAAATATAGAAAATAGATTTTGATGAACGGCCAATTGAAGTCATGTCAAAACATCTCAAAGTTTTAGTGATAAAATAATCAGAAACATTGATTTAGCCAATTTGTACAGTTTATCAAACCTTTACAGACCTATCAGTTTTAATCAACAAATAAGACACATCATATAGACGAGCATATATCTCATGGAAAATCATATTTTCTTAAGTTCGCATACAAATTAAATATGTCAAAGAACACTTAAAATAACATATTCCAGAATATCAAAGTCTCAATCAACTCCTAGTTCACTCTAGAAATTTTTATGTAACATTAAAATCAGTTTCAGCTTTCTTTAAAACACGAATCTTCGTTTTGACATATCGGAAGCATTACAAAAGCGTTTAATGTAAATATTAAGTCTAACATGCATGGTTTTTCACAAGGATTACAGTAGTACACTTATCATTAGCCAATCATAAAGCACACAACTCAAAAAATTCGGATTACATGTGAAACTCTTACGAAACTTCGATTAACCATAACTTGAGCATACGATAACGAAATCATGCAAAATCAAAGTCGAAACTCAATAGTTTTTCGATCTCTATCCATCTCGATAATATTATAAGATCAGTTCATAAGTCAATTTTATCAGATCATTAAAATACAAATTCATTTTTCATGCAAACAACATCAATCGAGCAATTAAACGATAAACAAAAACACAAGACACCATTAATTGAGCACTAGACTTGATTACACTATGTAATTGAACAAAAATCATATCTAATAAGATTAGGGTTTTCAATTATACCTTAGAATCACAAATTGCAAGTACTATCGCGTAGAGGACGAAGAAAGCAACAACTTTAATGCAAAAGACTTGTTCTAATTTTGAGTTTTGAGTGCTGTTCTTGTGGGGATGGTGATCGACAATGGGAGAGGGGTTTAGGGCTGCAAATTTCGTGGATGGGGGTTAGGGGTGGAAGAGTTGTGATTAAATGCCTTATATACTTATTTCCTTAATTAGGTTAGGGCTTAAACATGCAACTAGTGACTTTTTAGCTCAAATTTAAGTCCAACAAGGGGGTTCATGGATGGGGTTGGCGGAATGGCCCTACAAGGGTGTTCCTGGGCTCATTTTAATTATTTCCTGGTACGCGCGTGGTCCGTTTCGTGTGTCGTTAACCGTACCGGGTCTCCGAAACGTTAACTAGTCGTTGAAACGAAATCACCGGATTTAATCCATTAATTAAATAATAAATTAAATAAGTTTTTCTTTAAGTCAATAATTACTGAAAATAATTATTTCGTCGTTTTTCCTAGTTCCGTAAACTGAAAAGCTTTCTAGGCGATTAACTTAATCGTAACGTTTTCTAGTTATTTCGCTATCTGAAATAAGTTCGTAAACTGAAAAGCTTTCTAGTGCTTGATTTGGGAAAAAGAGTAGATCGAATGTTTTAAATCCAATAATTGTGCGAACCCCGATTTGGAATCTGGATTCCAAGGGCGTAAAACAATCGATTGAATTAACCTTATTCGATCGGAATCGAATAAGTTAATATCTTAGTGTGAATTGGCTCCGATGGTGATCAGAGTGCTTATCAGAATTAAGCTAACGACTGAAGTAATGCTATCGTAATTGATTTGGGCAGAGTAACATTAATGCATCCAGTGTTGTTCAAATGAAAGATCTCGTTTGCATATTTATAGATGTTAGGAGGGAATGATGATGTGGCACATGTCCCTTTCATGGTTGTAACAAACTTTGTCAATGCTGAGGGTTGACGTGGCACCTGTCCTTTTCATGGGAATAACAGATCCTAACAAACTTCCCTAGCTTCGCGGGCTGACGTGGCATGCAACTTGCTTGCATGCTTGTTCCGTTGTCAGGTACTCGTTCTGGGATGAAGTGTCTGCTCCGGGACAATGTACTTTCTCTGGGACGTTGTGCTTGTCCCGGGAGAGTATCATTGTGTCAGGTTGCAATGCCTTGACGATAATGACGGTATGTTGGTTCCGGCTAAGGCATCACGGTGCTCTCAGTCTAGCCGGGATGGTTTTGCTTTCTATTTGTTCCAAGTGTTTCTTCACGGTTATAGTTATCATGACTGGCTACATGATGCCAGTTACTTGTATGTCATCCGAGCTCTCTGCCTAGCCTTTCGCCCGGTGTGGTAAAGTTACTGAGATTTCGTCGGATAGGTGTCAGGAAAGGGTCCATATTCCGGGACGTGCGCTGCCGGGTAGGATCTTTGCCGAGATGCTTGCCTGTTTTTGAGACGGATTATTATGCGTATCATTAAGTCCCCTCGGTTTGGTAGTGGTAGCTGGAACGGTTACCGTCGCCAAACTTAGGAAATTGTGCCAAGCGCTTGAGTGGACGTGCATTAAATAAGTATGTCTCTTGAAAAGACGTTTTTCTTTACGACTGTGTCATTTTCAGTGATTACTTTCCGTTTATCGATATCTTGAAACATTTTTGATATCGCATATTTCATACGCATTTTCCTTGGCGATATCGATCATTATTGGGTCCGTTTGGATACGAATTGGAGTAATTTGGAATACATTTGTTAGATTTGGGTTTCGAGAGCCGAGAAGATTATTTATACGCTTTTTAGATCATTTTGAGGTATGTTCTATGTTATTTTATCAGCGGTGCCTCAATATGATGTTACAAGATTGGTTTTGGGCATTTTATGATGAAAATCTAAGGAAGAATCTGAGTACGTGTTAAGCCGCGGCGCGGCTGGAGAGCCCGCGGCGCGGCTGGAAAGCCCGCGGCGCGGGTTATAACTGTTTTTGAAGGTCGAGCATTATAATAAAAGAGGGGTTGTTGGCAAGAATTAAGCCGCGGCGCGGCTGGCAAGGCCGCGGCGCGGGTCGATCCTGTGACGAATTTTGGGCTATAAAATGGGAAATTAAACTCTAACTTTGAATCACTTTTATCCAGACGAATTCCAGCAGCTTTGGGGCGATTTTTGGTGACTTTTGGGGAATCCCAACATCATTCAATTAACTCAATCATTCCGGGAACGCGTTTCGATTCGCCAATCGTTCAAGATCACAATTTTAACTAGGTTTAATTCTTATCAAACATAATGAATTATCTTAATTGTTTATTTATGATTTTGTTTTCAGCCATGATTGTTGGCTAAGTTTTCAATGCTTGTTTAGATTAATAACCGAGGATTTGGATGTTATGATTTATGATTTATGAACTTATGCATGTTTTATCAATAGTTTGAATAAAAGATCGATTCTTATTGATGTTTAACTTTATGAACTTAATTGATTAGTGTATTTGTTTGATAAAGAGAACTCTTGTTGATTTAATACATTAGTTTACAATTGATTTGTCTTAATTGATTATTTGCTAAACCGGACCAAGGGGGTAAATTAAGTTTAAACGGTTAGGCGATATAGGGGTGAATTGTGTAGAGCGAATGCAAAGGCAATTGTTATTCAAATCTTTGATCTAGTTAATTAATTAGTCACAAACGAAAAGGTCTTAGGTTCCAGGGAACCCTACATCTAGTAATTCTAGTTTGAGCACTTGCTAAAGAGAACTCTTGGCGGGTCAACTGAGTAATTTGCATGTATTAAGTCTTGAATTGGGCTAAAGTATAAAAACATCCAATTCCGAGGGTAAAAGATCTAGACGAGCATTTCCATTCCATTTAATATCAAAACTATCTTAATTGCTTTCTTGTTCTTTTAAATTTTTATAAACTTAAAATCCAAAAATATTGTTTTTACTTTCAAATCAAATCTTGATTTGGCTAATCGTTAAATAGCCACAAAAACCATTATCTCGTACTTTCAATTTTCATAGATTAACTTTGTTTATTTCATTAGTTGCAATCTTAATTATCACTTTAAACTGTCCTTGAAACGATTTCGGATTTACCAACTTTATACTATTGCACGATTGGGTACACTGCCCGTTAGTGTGTAGTAATCTTTTAACCGGTGTTTCCAGAGATAAATTATATACGCGATTTTACACATCAAGTTTTTGGCGCCGCTGCCGGGGACAGTTGTGTCAAAAACTAAGATTGTTATCTAATTGTTCTTAGTTTAGTTTTAATTATAGTTTATTATTACTTTTCGTTTATTCTCAGTTGAATCAGTGCGTTTAATCAGTTGTTAGTTGTGATTTCGCAGATAACAGGTAGTGTATGCCACATACGCGTTCTTCAGATTCTCCTATTCTTCAACCATTTGATGAACCTGAAAGAGAGTTATTTAGAGCGTTAAGTCAAGAGAAACAGTCTACAGTGGATTTATCAGCTTCTTCAAGTGATAATATAATTAATTTGGGTAGTAGTGCTGAGACTGTGGTGCCCGATACACCACCTGAAATCTACGAAGAAGAAGACTCTTATGTTTCATTAGATATTTTCGAGACTGAAGAGATGGCCGATCAACCACCTCGTCCTCAGAATATGGCAGAAAAGTTGAAGGCCACCCGAGCTGGCTAAGGCAATTCGATTACTCAACCAAACATCACTCAGCCTTTCTAAATCACAGGTCCGATTCTGAGTTTGATTTCTTCTGATTGCCAATTTCATGGTAAAGATAGTAAGGATGCTAACGAGCATCTTCGTATTTTCAATGATGTTTGCAACCTATTCAAGCTGCATGAGGTTGCCGATACTTCGATCAAGACAAGGCTTTTTCCCTGGGCTCTTAAGGAAGAAGCTAAGAGATGGTTAGATAAGCAGCCAGAGGGAGCGATTACCTCTTGGGAGGTTTTGGTAGATAAGTTTTTAGAAAAGTTTTTCCCTGCGTCTCGAGCTGCTAGACTTCAAGCAGATATTTTGCAATTCAGACAAAAGAGCAGTGAGACATTATTTGATGCTTGGGACCGTTATTATAATATGTTACGCTCGTGTCCGCAACACGGGTTGAATGATTTACAAAAGGTCCAGATTTTTTATAAGGGTTGTGACATACCAACTCGCCAGAGTATTGATCAAGCAGCAGGTGGTACTTTAATAGATAAGACAGAAGAAGAGGCATTAGAGATAATTGAAAAGCAAGCTGCCTACACTCACGAATGGCATCAAGATCGTGAGTCAACCCATTCAGCTTCAGTTAAGAGAACCAAAACCACTGGTGCGTATGATGATTATGGGTCTATTAATGCTAAGTTAGACAAATTTGGTAGACACTTGGAGAAGTTGGAAAAGGACATGCATGGTATTAAGGTTGGTTGTGAGTTTTGCGGGGGATTACATTTAGGAAAAGATTGTGATGCAGGTTTGACTATGAACCAGAAAGAAGAGATCGCTTATATTAGTCAACAGAACAATAATCATTTTCAGGAACATGCTCAGTTTAATAGGAATTTCAACAATCCTTATAATCCTCAAGGTAATCAAGGTTCGAGGTTTCAGCTAGGATCTAGTGGAGGTTATCAACAGCAAGCTCCCGAATATTTTTAGAAGCCCCAAGCTGAAGAGAAAAAGTCCAACCTTGAAGCGATGATCGAAAAGCTTTTGATGTCTCAAACTCAGCTTGTTACTACTGTGACCCAGAACAATGAGAAGAATGATCAAATGTTTCGAAATCAACAAGCGGCTATTCAGAATATGGAGTAACAAATTGGTCAACTTGCTAATCAGAGTAATGAGAGGAAACCGGGGAAATTACCGAGTAAAACGGATACTAACCCGAAGAATGGACACGTTAATGCCATCACCACCCGAAGTGATTTAGCATATGATCTACCGTGAAAGCCTGATGAGTATGATTTGAGGGTGCCGTTAGTTAAGAATAGTGAACCTATTATTGTTAGTGAACCGGAGGGGGAAAATGAGCTGAAATAGGTGATTGAGAAAGTTGTAAGGGTACCGGAAACCGTTGCTGCTAAATCGGTAGTTAAAGAGTATCAACCACCGCTCCCATTCTCGAGGAAGCAGAGATTGGAGAAGCTAGAGGCATAAAAGTCCAAGTTCATGAACTTGATTAAAAAAGTTAACATAAATATGCCTTTTATTGATGTGATTGCAAGTATGCCAATGTATGCAAGGTTTCTGAAAGATTTGCTAACTAACAGGAAGAAGCTGGAGAACGTGTCTTTAGTTAGGTTGAATGCTGCATGCTCAGCGGTAGTGGCAAACAAGCTTCCCGAGAAGCTTGAGGATCCTGGGAGTTTTACCATTCCTTGTTTACTTGGTAATTTGGACTGTGTGATGGCGTTGGCGGATTTGGGGGCTAGCATAAATTTGATGCCTTATTCTATTTATTTACAGCTAGACCCCAGGGAGTTAAAACCCACGCGTATGGCTATTCAGCTAGCTGACCGCTCTATTAAATTCCCTCGTGGAATTATAGAGAATATGCTAGTTAAGACCGCTCTATTAAATTTCATGGTTTTGGATATGGGAGTGGATGAAAGGATTCCACTTATTTTGGGTCGGCCATTTTTGAATATTGCTAGGTGTATCATCGATGTTTATGGAAAAAAGTTGACCCTTAGGATAGATGACTTGAGTGCAACATTCTCAATCGACCATGCTTTAAAGTACCCTGCCTGCACTGATGATACATGTTATTTTATTAACACTGTGGACTTCCAGTCTGAGTTTTTGCAGGAATTTCCAGAGTTACAGGGTTCAGGAGAATGCTCATTGGTTGAAATTGATGAGGAGTTGTAGGTTGAGGAGGTGGATATTTTAACGGCCTTGATGGAAAACGGCTATGAGCCGACTGATGAGGAGTTCAAAGAACTCGAACGTGATGTGGACTACCAGAGCAAGTCTTCAATTGAAGAACCTCCCGAGTTAGAATTGAAGCCACTTCTAGATCATTTGGAATACGCTTATTTGCAGGAGGAATCTAAGCTCCCGGTAATTATTTCTTCTTCTGTTACTACAGGTCAGAAAACTGAACTTGTGACCATGCTAAAGGCCCATAAACAGGGCACTGCGTGGAAAATTCTTGACATCAAGGGTATTAGTCCCTCCTATTGCACCCACAAAATTTTAAAGGAGGATAACTCCAAACCTATGGTGCAACGTCAAAGGAGGTTGAACCCACACATGCAAGATGTCGTGAAGAAAGAGATCCTTAAGCTCCTCGATGCAGGTCTTATTTACCCGATTTCTGACAGTCCGTGGATTAGCCCGGTACACTGTGTACCTAAGAAAGGTGGTATGACTGTTACCACCAATGATAAAAATGAGTTAATTTCCACTCAGACTGTCACGGGGTGGCGTGTTTGTATTGACTATCGTAAGTTGAACGACGCCACACGCAAAGACCATTTCCCGTTACCTTTCATGGATCAAATGCTTAAGAGGTTAGCGGGAAATAGCTTTTATTGTTTTCTTGATGGTTTTTCGGGCTATTTCCAAATTCCTATCTTGCCCGAGGACCAGGAGAAAACTACTTTCACGTACCCGTATGGCACATTTTCATACTGACGCATGCCCTTTGGCCTTTGCAATGCTCCGGCCACTTTTCAAAGGTGCATGATGGCCATATTCCATGATATGATAGAAGATTGCATGGAGGTGTTCATGGATGACTTTTCAGTCTTCGGTGACACTATTGATTCATGCCTTCTTAATTTAGAATGGATGTTGGTAAGGTGTGAGAAATCTAATCTTGTGCTCAACTGGGAAAAGTGCCATTTCATGTTGCAAGGGGGCATAGTTCTCGGGCACAAGATTTCTAAGAACGGTATTAAGGTGGATCCAGCAAAGGTACCGGCTATTAAGAACCTTCCACCTCCCACCGATGTTAAGGGTGTTCGGAGTTTTCTCGAGCACGCTGGTTTTTACCAGCGGTTCATTAAGGAGTTTTCTAAAATCGCTAACCCGATGAACAAACTCCTCGAAAAGGACACCCCTTGGAATTTCTCCGACGAGTGCCAAAAGGCATTCGATCTTCTTAAGGAGAAACTCATCAATGCACCCATCATAATTGCTCCGAATTGGTCCATTCCATTCGAGCTTATGTGCGATGCATCCGATTTTTCTGTTGGCTCTGTTTTGGGCCAAAGGGTTGAGAAACATTTTTGACCCATCTATTATGCAAGCAAGACCTTGCAAGGAGCACAATTGAATTATACTACCACTGAAAAAGAGCTCTTTGCGGTGGTCTTTTCGTTTTATAAGTTCCGGTCCTACTTAGTCTTATCTAAGACTATTGTCTTTACGGACCATTCTGCTCTAAAGTACCTTTTCGCCAAACCGGATGCCAAACCTCGACGGCTTAGATGGATCTTGCTTTTGCAAGAATTCGATATCGAGATCCGGGATAAGAAGGGTGCTAAAAATCTAGCGGCCGACCACTTGTCTAGACTCGAGAATTCAAATCTCGAAGTCCTTCATGAGTCAAGTATTCATAATGATTTTCCCGACGAGTACCTCATGAAGTTGGACAAGGTGGATGAGCCATGGTATGTGGACATAGCTAATTTTCTTGTTGGGGGTTTCTTGGAAAAAGGATGGTCACATCAAAAGAGGAAGAAATTCTTCAGTGACCTGAAACACTATTTCTGGGAAGACCCCTATCTTTTTCGTTGTTGTCCGGATGGAATAATTCGAAGGTGCATTTCCGGTGAGGAATGCACTCGTATTCTGTTGGAATGCCATCGTGGCCCAACGGGTGGGCATTTTGGTCCCCAAATCACGGGGAAGAAGGTTTATGAGGTCGGATTTTATTGGCCTAGTATTTTTAGAGATGCCCATGCTGTTTGTAACTCATGTGATGCTTGTCAGTGGGCGGGGCAAATCACCAAACATAACGAAATGCCTCAACAAAGCATACAAGTATGCGAGGTGTTTGACGTTTGGGGAATTGATTTCATGGGCCCGTTTCTGAAATCCCATAATTATCTATACATACTCGTTGAAATCGATTACTTGTCTAAATGGGCGGAGGAAAAGCCTCTTCTTACTAACGATGCACGAGTTGTAATCACGTTCTTAATGGGGCTTTTTGCCCGTTTTGGTACTCCGAAGGCCCTCATTAGTGATAGGGGCACCCACTTTTGCAATGCACAAATGGAGAAGGTTTTGAAACGCTATGGAGTTATCCATAAGATTTCTACCTCATATCACCCGCAAACTAGTGGGCAAGTTGAAAACACCAATCGGTCTCTTAAGCGAATTCTTGAAAAGACCGTTGGTTCGAATCCCAAGGAATGGTCCAACAAACTCGATGATGCATTGTGGGAGTTTCGTACCGCCTACAAAACTCCTATCGGGACCACTCCTTTTCGCTTGGTTTATGGCAAAGCATGTCATCTTCCATTGGAGATTGAGCACAAAGCACATTGGGCTCTTAGGACATGCAATCTTGACTATACTGAGGCGGGTCGCCTTAGGTTGACCCAATTGAATGAGTTAGATGAGTTGAGGCACGATGCCTATGAAAACTCACTCATTTATAAGGAAAAGACGAAGAGATGGCATGACAATCGGATAAAGGGTCCGAAAGAATTGAAGGAAGGCGACCGTGTCCTTCTTTATAATTCGCGTTTCAAATTGTCACCGGGAAAGCTTAAGTCCCGTTGGTCGGGACCGTTTGTGGTTAGGAAGGTGTACCCATATGGTACGGTGGAATTGTATGATTCGAATGGTGAAGGTTTCAAGGTGAATGGCCACCAGGTCAAACACTATGTGGATGGTCCCCTAGAAATCGAAGAAGAGGTTAATCTCGACTTCGATCCGAAAAACGCTTGAATTTGGGGGAAACGAGTCTAGTGAACGACTCGGTAATAAAAATCACATTTGTTGAATTTTAAATGTATTTTTTAGCTTACAGGTGTATATTTAAAGTTCAAAAAACAATATGATCATTGGCAGGTGCTTAAGTATGATTTTTAGGGTCAAAATAAGAAAAGTTTGAAGGAAAATTCGCCAGATATGGGCTGCGGCGCGGCTTGAAAGCCCGCAGCGCGGGGTAACACTTATTTTGGATGTCGACAGTTGTACTAGCTGAAGGAATTTTTCCACGTTATAATCCGCGGCGCGGCCTGGACGACCGCGGCGCGGGTTAAAACTACAAACTGATGTCGAGGGTTTTTAAAATTTCAGGGGTTTTTGGTATGTTAAGCCGCGGTGCGGCTGGTTTACCCGCGGCGCGGACCGCATCTGATGGAGAATCCAAATTCGTTTTTTTTAGGGGGTAAATGGGTCATACCCGACCCAAGGTCTATACCCGACGGTATTTTAATATATTTAGGGTATTTTTGCTGATTGAAAACACAAGCATCCTATCTCACTCAAGCACGATTACTAATCTTCTCAAAACCCTAATCTTTAATCTTCAATGTTTGCTTTAATTTCTTCATCACATCTCTAATCCATGGCACCTAAGGTCCGATTTTGACTTTCTTCTTCTTGTTCTTGCCTAATTACTTGCTTATATGATGTTTAAATTTTGATTGGGTTTAGAATAAGTTTGGGGTTGTTGATTTTGTTCTTGTATGCTTAAATTAATCATGGGTCTTTGTAGAATATGATTAGTATGTATGGAATTCATGATCTTTTGGTGTTTTTAATACATATCTTTGATTCTAGGTTTTATGGTTGATTTTATTTCGAATTAGAGATGAGTAATTGGGAAAATTGGTTATGGGTTTTGTTAAATATGGTTTGACTTGAATGATAGGTGTGGGGTGTCTATTTGGCCGGGTCATTAGGGTTCTAGTTTTAATTGAATGGCCCTCTTATGTTAACTTGCTTTTATATGATATGGATGCCATGACATTGATGCTATAATGACTTGTGCTAGGATGTTTGTTGAATTTGGAATTTAATTGCTAAATTTAGAGTTTAAAATTATCTTTCCACTAATGTTAATTGCATCGAACGATTTAAGTCTATGCTTGAGATGCTATTAATGAATGATAATTGTTCGAGTATTTGGAAAAGATGATTTGTTATGGTTGATAGTTTGTGATGTTAACGTTGGGCGTGAATAATTTAATGCTTGTAGCGATTTGTTGACCACGGTTGACTTATGCTTTAAATGTGGATTATTTTAATTTGAACAGGAGCTAATCTTTAATGCTAATAGCCGTGTTTGCCTATGCGTTTTGTTTGTTTGGTGTTTGTTATTACAGAGGCAAAGACAGACGGCTGCTCAAAGGGAGGAAGAAAGGCTCTTAGAAATGCAAACAAATCCTGAAAACGGGTTACAAGCGTTAAGAGATGATGAAGAGTATGCTGGAAGATTTGAGTATATTAGAAGGTGTTTGATCACTGGTACTTGGTATTTGGACTTGGCCCCGGTGGAACAAGCGGGAAGACATTTAAGGGCTCATTTCCAAAGTGTGTTAACATGCGCTAAATAACCGGGTAATCATTTTATTCGCGCATGGGAGCAGGTGTTTTTGTGTACGGATGTTATCTATGATGAGTTGGTGTGGGAATTCTTTTCCTCGTTAACTTTTAATCCACGTCGTGCGGCTACAGATGTGAGTTTCTTACAGTTTCGGTTAGGAGGAGTGGATCGGGAAATGAGTAGGATGGATCTTTGTCGAGCGTTGAATTTATACCCTGACATGGATGATTTCATTTTAATGCATTATTTGGGAGAGACTAAGTTTTATGATGCTGAATTCTTTAATGCACAGCAATACTGGTATCAACTTAGTGGTAAGAATCTGTTTGTGTCAAGTGAATCGAAGGGGTCAGACATTCGTGATAAGGATGCAAGGTTGATTCAAAGGTTCTTAGGGTGCACATTTTGTGCAAGAGTGAATGGGTACGACAAAGTGACAAATCATGATTTATGGTCGATTTATATGATTATGAATAACGAGTTTGCTGATTTGGCTAATTTGGTGGGTGAATATCTACGTAAGCATTCGATGGAGAAGCAACGGGCGAAACCACTTTTGGGTGGTCATTATGTTACAAAAAGTGCCAAGTTTTTCAATATTAACTTCACTCGTTACACCCCGGCTCGTGACTCTATGAAGCCGTTCGGGCACAATTTTATGTTAATGCACGTATTTTGATGTATAACTCGAATAGGACTATGTTAGTGGAATATGTTGAACCGTCTCAACGAGGGGGAGCGAGTGGTAGTGGTACGCGACACGATGATGATGAGGAAGTCGCGGCTCGTATTCATGAGTGTTTTGGTTCCGAGTCAGATGAGCCGTATGATTCGGGTAGTGGGCAGCAGTGGTCGATGTCCGAGCAAGTTTGGAATAGTTTGATCTCGAGGGTTGACAGTGTTCAAATTGGCGTGTCGAATAGTTTTAATGATTTTCGGGGAGAGCAACGATCGCATAATGATCGTATGTGGGAAAGTCAACAGCGGGTCGAGGCGAGTACGTTACGTTAAGAAGAAAGGTTGGCCGAGTCCGTGCATGACCAACAATGGATTGCGTATGGGAATGATTGGCAGCGACATAATTCACGTATTTATTATATTTATCCTAATGATTATATGAGTACGCCACATGTGGAGCCAGTTTATTACCGCAATCCAATCCGGCCCCGAGTGCCCGCACCAACATATAACCCGGCGCATCGATGGATGAGATGAGGAGGCAGTTCCATGAGCAATACCCGCAAGGTCATTGGCCTTTTGATGACTTTTATTGAGGAGGGCCTGCGAGCCCGATGATCATGTTGTAATGTGTTTAAGACTATTTCTTTTCCTTTGGTTTGTATTTGGATAATTATGTATTTTGCTTATGTACTTTAAAAACTTAATGTGGGGGCAAGGCGTTTAGGCATCGGGTGGTGCCACCTTGTTCCGTTGATGTAGTTCTTTTGTTTTTCTTTTCTTAGGTTTATTGGTGAAACGATTTTTCAAGTCTGGTATTAAGTTCAGCAAAACTGCATGATTGATGATATTGGTGTGATGATCGGGAATGGACGATGTTCTTATGCTGGCAGTCAGTTCAGCACCATCTGTCACTGGCATTCCGCAATCAGTGGTTAAGCTCGATAAGTTTTTATATTTTCTATCTCACATAACCCTTTCGATTTTTATCTATTTTTGATCTCAAGTGATGGGGACATTAATTGATCTCAAGTGTGGGGTGGGGGATGTAAACTCTCTCGAGTTGGTTGTTAATGGAATCATCATCATATTAGTTTTGATCTAAAAAGACTTGAAATGTTTCACGGGTTTTGGTCGTAAAAAAAATTTTGAAAAATTAGGGGAAAAATAAAAAAATAGAAAAGTTAGTTTAAAAATATAAAAAAAGTAGAAAAACAATTGAAAATTCGGCCAAAACCTTTGTTATGAAAATTGATTTTGATTTGGCTTGGTATTTTATGGCGTATTTAGTGATTTAAAAGAAGCCAAAATTGTTCCACATGTTCATTTTCTTGGACATGAAATTCTACGAGTTCGGGGAACTCAATAGTAGGTCACCTGTACCAAAACGGGTGTAAACCGTGAGAGAGCGGTGATTGCATAGCGTGATTGTGACCGAATCACGTGCCAGATAAAAAAAATTTGGTAACTTGGTATAGCAGACTTCCGAAACTATATCATTTTATTATTACATCATCTAATGGTGTGATACTGTGGGAAGAGGAGCCTTGAGCTTCACCGGTGTTGTCCTTTTTAGGAACAATAGCTACGTGCTTGTATTTGCTTAGACAACCTAACCCATAGCCAAAAGCTATGGCATCCAAAGGTTTTTGAGATTTATCGAAAGGGTAGTATCTACTTCCTACCTTTCTTAAACAAGCAGAAAAGCTTGTCATTTGGGAAGTAGGCAATTTAGAATTAATTCCAACCACGTTCATTACCACTGAATGTGAAATCCTACGAATTCTTTAAGAATTCAATCGTAGGTCATCTGCACCTAGGCGGGTGTCAACCGTATGAACGGTGATTGGATCGTGTGGTCGAAGTCGGGCCATGCGCTAGATCGAAAACTTTAATAGGGCGATCCTCATTGTTTCTCCTAACAAGGACAATATTACACCCGACCACTTTATATAACCAGAGGAGTAAAGTCTCCAAATCGACACACTTGCTGATTTATTTCAGAAGTTGTAGTCCATAGCAGTTGTAGGGTGACGAAAGGTCTTGAAAAGTCATTGCTAAAATCGACTGGAAATCTACCAGGCCTCAACATCAAACAGGGAAACTGGTAGTCAGACTTATCTCGATGAGGGAGATCTGTCTCGTCAAATAGGAAGCGCACCATGATACACAATTCTGTGATTGATCAAATTCTCAGTTGGATAACCTCCGGAAAGGTAAGATATCAGCTTTTAAGCCTGATGAATTTCAATCTTTATGATTGACTTAACGGATTAGATGATTACCTCATGATTATCGATGATATCTGGACGTAATGTGTATCCTCCTAAGCACATTATTTTCTTACCGACATCTTACGATGTTAGGTACTGTGGGAGGCATTGGCTTGACCAATTGCGGGGTAGCCCGTGCATTCTTTTTGGCACATGCGTTCGATTATCATATCTTTGGTGTTTGGCTCCCACTTGATTCTCGGTTCCTTTGAAGACATACATTATAGTTCGAGATTCTATGCCTCATTTTTATTTGGTACGCTATTCGAGATTATATTTAGCTACTTTGTCATATTAATTGCTTGAGGTTTGAGAAGTTAATTTTGGGGGAATGCAAGTGGGAGGTATGGTTGATATTTACTCCAAAATCGTGCCCACGCTAGTTGTTGGTTTGTTGGTTGTTCGTTGGTTCTACATACAAGTTTTAAGAAGTATTCATATGGTAGAAGATTATTATCGAGTTCAATTGCTTGAGGACAAGCAAAACTCTAGTGTGGGGTTGTGTGATATCGCATATTTCATACGCGTTTTCCTTGGCGATATCGATCATTATTGGGTCCGTTTGGATACGTATTGTAGTAATTTGGAAGACATTTGTTAGATTTGGGTTTCGAGAGCCGAGAAGATTATTTAAACGCTTTTTAGATCATTATGAGGTATGTTCTATGTTATTGATAATGCTAAAAACGAACATATATTTCATAGCATTATCCCTCAAGAAAGACAAGCTTTTAGTTGCAATTGTTCTATTTACAAGTGATATTCGTTTAAATAATAAAAAGTGAAGACAAAAGACAGATTCGACGAAATGAAGACGCAAACGACTAAAAAGCTCAAAAGTACAAAGTACAATCAAAGAGGTTCCAATTATTGATGAGAAACGTCTCAAAATTACAAGAGTACAAGATTCGAAACACAAAATACAAGATATTAAATTGTACGCAAGGACGTTCGAAAATCCAGAACCGGGACCAGAGTCAACTCTCAACGCTCGACGCAACGGACTAAAAATTACAAGTCAACTATGCACATAAATATAATATAATATTTAAATAATTCTTATAATTATTTATATATTATATTTATTTAATTAAAACGTCGACAAACAAGAAAACAAGGAACTTTGAGCTGTCACCGACGGCCATGCGATCGAATGGCCTGGAGGAAGAAATCTCATGCGATCGCATGGCTAACTTTTCCAGCCCACATGCCTATAAAAATCGAGCTTTGGTGCATCATTTAACATATCTTTTTCCTTCTTCTTACTCAACGTATAATATATATATATATATATATATATATATATATATATATATATATATATATATATATATATATATATATGTATATATATATATATATATATGTATATATATATATATATATATGTATATATATATATATATATATATATATATATATATATATATATATTATAATTTAATTTTAATTTTAATTTTAATTCTAATAATAAGGGTATGTTAGCGAATGTTGTAAGGGTGTAAGTTGAAATTCTGTCCGTGTAACGCTACGCTATTTTTAATCATTGTAAGTTATGTTCAACCTTTTTAATTTAATGTCTCGTAGCTAAGTTATTATTATGCTTATTTAATACCGAAGTAATCATGATGTTAGGCTAAAAATATTAAAATTGGGTAATTGGGCTTTGTACCATAATTGGGGTTTAGACAAAAGAACGACACTTGTGGAAATTAGACTATGGGCTATTAATGGGCTTTATATTTGTTTAACTAAATGATAGTTTGTTAATTTTAATATAAAGATTTATAATTGAACGTACCTATAAATAACCATATACACTCAATCGGACACGATGGGCGGGATATTTATATGTATGAATAATCGTTCATTTAACCGGACACGGGAATGGATTAATAGTCTATGGAATTATTAAAACAGGGGTGAAATTATGTACAAGGACACTTGGCATAATTGATAACAAAGTATTAAAACCTTGGGTTACACGCAGTCGATATCCTGGTGTAATTATTAAACAAAGTATTAAGACCTTGTTACAGTTTAAGTCCCCAATTAGTTAGAATATTTGACTTCGGATATAAGGATAATTTGACGAGGATACTCGCACTTTATATTTATGACTGATGGACTGTTATGGACAAAAACCAGACGGACATATTAAATAATCCAGGACAAAGAACAATTAACCCATGGGAATAAACTAAAATCAACACGTCAAACATCATAATTATGGAAGTTTAAATAAGCATAATTCCTTTATTTTCATATTTAATTGCACTTCTAATTATCGCACTTTTATTTATTGTCATTGTATTTAATTGCACTTTTAATTTTCGTACTCTTTAATTATCGTAATTTTATTTTATCGCACTTTTATTTATCGCAATTTCATTATCGTTATTTACTTTACGCTTTAAATTAAGTTGTATTTATTTTTAATATTTTACATTAGGTTTTAACTGCGACTAAAGTTTTAAAAATCGACAAACCGGTCATTAAACGGTAAACCCCCCCCCCTTTATATTAATAATATTACTTATATATATATATATTTGTATTTTTATAAAGTAAAACTAATATAGCGTTAAGCTTTGTTTAAAGATTTCCCTGTGGTACGAACCGGACTTACTAAAAACTACACTACTGTACGATTAGGTACACTGCCTATAAGTGTTGTAGCAAGGTTTAGGTATATCCATTCTATAAATAAATAAATATCTTGTGTAAAATTGTATCGTATTTAATAGTATTTCCTAGTAAAAATAAAGCTATTTCATATACACCTCGCATAACATCAAGTATTTTTGGCGCCGCTGCCGGGGAACATATCTGCTAAAAAGCCGGAAGCGCAACGCTAATATATAAAAAAAAGATTTTTATTAATTTTTAAGTCTACTTTTGTAAAAATACGTTTTTGTAAAAATACGTTTTAAATATTCGAAAATATAAAAAGAAAAACAAAAATTATAAATATTTTTAAGAGTCTGTTAAATATTTAAGTTTTATAAAGTTTCTTTATTTTTTTTTTAGTATTTAAAAATATAAACAACAACAACAACAACAATACCCAATCCCATATGCGTGGGCTATGGGGGAGGTTGGATGTAGACAATCATTCCTCTATCCTAGAATAAAGAGAAATCATTTCTCCACCCCGAGTTAAACACTCACAAGAGCGGAGAAAGTCCTCCCTCTCTCTATTCGACGGGTAAAGAGATTGCTTTCAAGGGGACCTCCGGCCATGAAGAATGAGAAAAGGCAATAATAAATAAAATAAAAAAAATTGAAATAAATAGATAAATATATAAAAAAGTAATAATAAATAGGAAAATAAAAAATAAATAAAATAAACAGAGACGTCATGAAAATGGTAGAATAAAATTTTCATGGGTTTTACATCGTGCCTGGAGTTCAATTTAGGCTCTAAGCGGCAGTCAAGTCGCCAATAAATTTATATTTAAAAATATAAATTTTATTTAAATATTGTGTATTTTTTTTTATAAAACAGAAAAACAGCAAAACAGAAAAAAATAAAAACATTCGGCCCGTACTGTAGGGTTATATTTTTATAATATTTAGTTTTAATTTTATTATTTTGTATATTTAGTTTATTTAGTTTAATTAAATTATAAAATTAATACTTTTACAAAATAAATAATATAAAAATAATATTTTTATAAAAATTGTACTTTTTACAACTTTTAGTATATTTTTATATTTTGTACTCTTTTTAATTGTTTTAGCGTAATATTTGTATTTTTCGCTCGTATTTAGTTTTAAGTCATAGTTTTTGCCATAGTAATTTTTACTTCTAGATTTTTAGGCTTTGCCGTAAAATCCCTTAAGTGCCTTTTCTTTAGACTAAGATTTAGGTGCTTTAGAATTTTGCGACGCCTTTTTAAGTTTTTAGTACCTTTTTAAGTTATTGCCATCTGGGATATAGTTTTTCTATTAAGCTTTAATATTTTTAGACGCGCTACTTTCTTATTTTTATTTTTCGACGCCTATTATTTTTCGCCTTTTTATTTTTCGACGTTTTTCGACGCGCTCTTTTTCTCTCTTATTTCTCGCCATTCTAGTTTTTAGGACATAGAATTTTCTATCTTCTTCTCTAATATTTCTTTAAATTACGAAAATTTATTTTAAGCGGTTAAATTGATAGACATCAAAATTTTCTGGTTCGTAGTAATAGTTGGATTTGTACGTGGACCGGGTTATTGGAGCCAAACAGTACTCAATTATATTGAGAACAAACGAATCCTGCCCCTCTGCTGCATCTTTTGGCTATTCGAAACGTGGGCAAAATCAGAAAAGTCTATTAATTGGATAACTTATATAATTTTTCTTATTTTTAAAACTAATAGGATATTCAGTGAATGCACCGAGCAAAACGTTCACCACCTTTTGTATGTTCACCACCTGTAACTCGATCAAGACATCTAGCAAATATTGTCGCCGTTGATTTTTCTTTAGAATCGTCATCCAGTCGACCAAGTACTCCAATTCAAATTTCCGATAATCCATTTTTTGAACCCGACCTCACAATTGAGAATCCGGAGAATATTCAGGGACGATTCATAGATCCTGAACCATTAATTTTTCCTCCGGAACCACCAATCATTCAAACAGAGATTGTTGAGGAACGAACCATTAAATCAGAATCCTCTAGCGATTCAGATTCAACAAATTCAATCATGGAGAATCTAGAACCTTTAAGTATGGAAGACCGAATGAGAGCTAAACGCACTGACCAAGGTCACGCAATTACTCAACCTAACATAAATGCGCCAGATTATGAAATCAAATGACAAATTCTACACATGGTAACTAATCAATGCCAATTTAGTGAGGCGCCGAAGGAAGATCCAAATGAACATCTTCGTACCTTTAATAGGATCTACACTCTATTTACAATAAGAGAAGTGGAGGATGAACAGATATATCTCATGTTATTTCTCTGGACTTTAAAGGGAGAAGCCAAAGATTGGTTAGAATCGTTACCTGAAGGGGCGATTGATACATGGGACGTTTTAGTTGAAAATTTTCTTAAACAATTCTTTCCGGCATCTAAAGCCGTGAGACTTCAAGGAGAAATTGTTACGTTCACACAGAAGCCAAATGAAACTCTATATGAGGCATGGACAAGATTTGGAAAGTTATTGAGAGGATGTCCGCAACATGGTTTAGACACTTGTCAAATAGTACAAATATTCTACCAAGGATGCGACATCACTACAAGGAAAGACATCGATATAGCAGCTGGTGGTTCCATTATGAAAAAAACAGAAACTGATGCTTATAAAATTATTGATAACACTACTTCCCACTCACATGAGTGGCACCAAGAAAAAGATATCGTTAGATCATCTAAAGCAGCTAGAGCCGATTCTAGCCATGACTTAGATTCCATTTTCGCAAAGATAGATGCTGTCGAGAGACGAATGGAAAAGATGACTAAAGATATCCACTCAATACGAATTAGTTGTGAGCATTGTGGAGGACCACATTTGACAAAAGAGTGTCTCAGTATTGAACTAACAATGAAACAAAGAGAGAATATTTCATACATAAACCAAAGGCCTAGAAATAATTATCAGAATAATTATCAATCGCCAAGTCCAATTTACAATCAAAACCAGAATTATAATCGAAATGTTCCATACAACAACCAACAAGGACCTAGCAATCAACAAGTATCCAATAATACTTACAACCAGCAAAGACCTAATTTTTAAAACAAACCACCATAAACCGATGATAAAAAGCCAAATTTAAAAGATATGATGACAAAGCTAGTTGAATCTCAAACACAGTTTTTCACATCTCAGAAACAAACCAATGAACAAAATGCTCAAGCATTTAGAAATCAACAAGCTTCTATTCAAAATTTGGAATAAGAAGTAAGTAACCTAGCAAGGTTAATAGGTGAAAGAAAACCGGGAAGTCTACCTAGTGATACAAATGCTAACCCCCGGAATGAAACAGCTAAAGCCATTACCACAAGAAGTGGTATTACACTTAAACCACCTGAAATACCTGTAATTTCTGATGAAGCTATTCCTACTCCACAAGAACCACAATCTGATCAAGATAAGGAAAAAGAACTAGTAGTTGAAAAGGTTAATGAAGATAACACAGTTAAGGCTAAACCTTATGTTAAACCATACCAACCACCATTTCCTTACCCAAGTAAAATGAGAAAGAGAAACTTGAAGCCGAGCAATCCAAATTCTTGGATATGTTTAAACAGATAAATGTAAATCTTCCTTTCATTGATGTGATTTCAGGAATGCCTAGATATGCTAAATTTCTTAAAGATCTAATCTCAAATAGAAAGAAAATGGAAGAACTCTCGGCTGTTACTATGAATGCTAATTGTTCAGCAGTGCTGTTGAATAAGATACCAGAAAAACTATCTGATCCAGGAAGTTTCACAATTCCATGTTTTCTGGGTAGTCTTAGTTCAATAGAAGCATTGGCAGATTTAGGTGCTAGAATAAATCTAATGGAGAATTGAATGCCGTATTCACTATACACTAAACTAGACCTTGGAGAATTGAAACCAACAAGAATAAGCATACAACTAGCCGATAGATCAGTAAAATATCCTAGAGGGATAATGGAGAACATGCTAGTTAAAGTTGGTACTTTAGTATTTCCAGTAGATTTTGTTGTTCTGGACATGGAAGAAGATTCTCAAGTTCCTCTTATATTAGGAAGACCATTCTTAAACACGGCTAAATCAATGATAGACGTGTTCGGTAAGAAACTTACCCTAAGTATAGAGGATGAGAGTGTTACATTTTCTGTTGATAGAGCAATGCAACAACCGCAATCTGCAGATGATACATGCTATTATATTCAAACTATTGAATCACATGCAGAATTGTTAGAAGAATTTTCAGAATTACAAGGAACGGGAGAATGTTCTTTAGGAGAAGGAACTGAACCAATTGATGAAACTGAAATGTTAGCTACACTTATGGCTAATGGATATGAACCAACAACAGAAGAAATTCAAATGCTAAAAGAATAAGACAGATATCGATATAAATCATCGATAGAAGAACCTCCAAAATTAGAGTTAAAGCCACTTCCAAACCATTTGGAATACGCTTATTTACATGGTGAATCGGAATTACCTGTAATAATATCGTCTTCTCTTACTGAAAATGAAAAATCTCAAATCATTTCTGTGTTGAAAGCTCATAAACCAGCTATTGCATGGAAGATTCATGATATTAAAGGAATAAGTCCTTCGTATTGCACACATAAAATCCTTATAGAAGAAGGTCATAAAACGTATGTGCAATGCCAACGAAGACTAAATCCTAATATGTAAGAAGTTGTTAAGAAAGAAATTATTAAACTGCTTGATGCAGGTTTAATTTATCCAATCTCTGATAGTCCATGGGTAAGCCCAGTTCAATGCGTGCCTAAGAAGGGTGGCATGACTGTCATCACAAATGAGAAAAATGAGCTTATTCCTACTAGGACTGTAACAGGATGGCGTGTTTGTATTGATTATAGAAAATTAAATGACGCCACCAGAAAATATCACTTTCCCTTACCTTTTATTGATCAAATGTTGGAAAGATTAGCCGGAAATAGTTACTATTATTTTCTTGATGGTTTTTCCGGATATTTTCAGATTCCAATAGCACCCGAGGATCAAGAAAAAACCACATTCACGTGCCCTTATGGTACTTTTTCTTACAAACGCATGCCATTTGGACTTTGCAACGCCCCTGCAACCTTTCAAAGGTGCATGATGGCGATTTTTCATGACATGATAGAAGAATGCATGGAAGTTTTCATGGATGACTTTTCAGTCTTCGGTGATACTTTTGAATCATGTCTAGTTAATCTTGAACGAATTCTTATTAGATGTGAACAATCAAATATAGTTCTTAATTGGGAGAAATGCCATTTCATGGTTAAAGAAGGCATCGTTCTTGGTCATAAAATTTCAAAGGAAGGAATTGAAGTGGATAGAGCTAAAGTAGATGTAATTACTAAACTTCCACATCCCACTAATGTTAGAGGAGTTAGGAGTTTTCTAGGGCATGCCAGTTTTTACCGACGTTTCATAAAAGATTTTTCTAAAATTGCCACTCCTATGAATAAACTCCTAGAAAAGGATGCTCCATTCATCTTTTCAGATGAATGCATCAAATCTTTTAATATACTTAAAGAAAAACTCACTAATTCGCCGATCATGATAACTCCAAATTGGAATCTACCGTTTGAACTAATGTGCGATGCAAGTGATTTTGCAATGGGAGCCGTTTTAGGACAAAGGATTGAAAAATGATTTCAACCTATATATTATGCTAGTAAGACGTTACAAGGAGCACAAACAAATTACACAACTACTGAAAAAGAACTCCTTGCTATTGTCTTTGCTTTTGACAAATTTCGATCATATCTCGTTCTAGCTAAAACAGTGGTCTATACCGACCATTCTGCTCTTAGATACCTATTTTCGAAACAAGATGCTAAACCAAGATTAATCCGTTGGATCTTACTCTTACAAGAGTTTGATATTGAAATCTGAGATAAAAAGGGAGCAGAAAATCTCGCCGCTGATCATCTTTCTCGTCTTGAAAATCCCGAATTAGAAGTTCTAAATGAATCGGCCATACAAGACAACTTTTCTGATGAATATGTATTGAAGATAGATTATAATGAAATTCCATGGTTTGCAGACTATGCAAACTATTTAGTATGTGGATTCCTTGAAAAGGGATTATCGTACCAAAAACGAAATAAATTCTTTAGTGATATAAAACACTATTTTTGGGAAGATCCACATTTGTTTAAAAGTTGTCCAGATGGAATAATACGCCGATGTGTATTCGGAAATGAAGCTAGTCAAATCTTAAACCATTGTCACACAGGACCAACAGGAGGGCATTATGGGCCTCAGCTCACAGCAAGAAAAGTTTACGATGCTGGATTCTATTGGCCTACAATTTTCAAAGACGCACACCTTCTTTGCAAATCCTGTGATGCATGTCAAAGGGCCGAAAAATAAGTCAACGTGATGAAATGCCACAAAATGTCATTCAAGTATGTGAAGTATTTGACATTTGGGGTATTGACTTTATGGGTCCATTTCCAAAATCTCATAATAATCTCTACATTCTCGTAGCCATTGATTATGTATCTAAATGGGCGGAAGCACAAGCTCTCCTGACTAATGATGCACGAGTTGTAATCAACATTTTAAAACGTCTTTTTGCAAGGTTTGGAACACCGAAAGCTTTAATAAGTGATCGGGGAACTCATTTTTGTAATAATCAACTTGAGAAAGTTCTCAAAAGATATGGAGTAACTCATAAAATCTCCACATCTTATCATCCACAGACAAGTGGACAAGTTGAAAATACCAACCGAGCTTTAAAACGTATTTTAGAGAAAACCGTAGGATCAAATCCGAAGGAATGGTCCATTAAATTGGAGGATGAACTCTGGGCTTTTAGAACAGCCTACAAAACTCCAATTGGAACCACACCTTTTAAACTCGTTTACGGAAAAGCATGTCATCTTCCAGTAGAAATTGAACACAAAGCATTTTGGGCTTTGAAGACATGTAATCTTGATTTACATGAAGCTGGACGTCTATGATTAAGTCAACTAAACGAATTAGAAGAATTAAGACATGAAGCATACGAAAATTCGTTGATCTATAAAGAAAGAACGGAGAAATAGCATGATAAAAGAATCAGAAGTTCAAAAGAATTTAAAGAAGGAGACAGAGTTCTTCTTTTCAATTCACGATTCAAGCTATTTCCTGGAAAATTGAAATCAAGATGGTCTGGACCATTCATAGTCAAAAGAGTTTTCCCGTACGGAACAGTAGAATTAATAAATTCAAATGGGATTGAATTTAAGGTTAATGGTCACAGAGTTAAACATTACATAGATAGTCCGATGGAAGTTGACAACGAAGTAAATCACAATTTCGACACCACAGCTAACTAAGTGTGGGGAGAATCAAGTCTTTAAAGGATAATATGTATTTCTGTTAGAGTTAGATTTTCTGTTTTCGTGTAGTTCTCGAAAATGAAACCCGAATGGTCTTTCCCTAGCAGACCCTAAAGAACTAGCCTTCTCCCCCCATTCTGAATTTTTATTTTTTTAGGGTTTACGAGATGAAGACTTCCTGTGAATTAAACCATGGTCTAATGCTACACGCTTTGATCACTAAACGTAATAATGACACACTTCCAAGTGAAATAGTATCATTAATCAGAGGTAATATGGACGGAGTAAGAAAAGAATAAAGATGCGAAAATAATAAGTTACAATTTGGTAAAGGAAAATCACAATCCGCAGCGAAAAGAAGAGCACGACACCTTGAAAGATGTCACAAATGCGGAAAATGGTCACAAGAAGGAAAATGCTCGACGAATCAGACATATTCCAACACCGAATTTGTTACTTTATGCAGAGATGGACCATTCATATGTTTAGAAGAAAAAACGTTGAATGCTCGAGGTTACGCCTATGTAGCTATGAAAAACCAATTAGTCCGACTATCTTATGAGTGGGCTAGAGCATATCACTAAGAAATCTCTTTCACAGGTAAGTTTGTACAGTTTTCATTTTTATTTTTATTTTTATTTTTAACCTTTTGATAATAAACGCTAAATTGTTTGCTATAAAGTATTAAATTGGTATTCGATAAAATTAGGTCTTGCGACCGAAATTATTGATATCATACAAAAATTTATTACATCACTGCGAAATTTAACGTTTATTCTTAAGGTATAAATATCTTTAATCAATCAACCAAAATATTTCAAAAATTCGTCATGAGTTAAATTAGGTCATGGAACCGAAATTACTTTACCGAAAAGAGGGGCGCATATTTTTGATAATATTTGATTGATTAAAGTGGGATAAAAGACCAAAAAGATTTTTAATTTTATTTTTACTTTATTTTTAAAATTAATATATTAATATTAAAATAATATTGTAAACTTTTTAAATCAATATATTTAAAATTGTAAATATTTAAAAAATTAATATTTTTAATATAAGTTTGTATGTATAAAAACAAAAATATAATTTAAGTTTGGTGTGAATTTTTAATATGAATTTTTAATTATGCATTTAAAATTTAAGTTTGGTGTGAATTTTTAATATGAATTTTTAATTATGCATTTATAATTTAAGTTTGGTGTGAATTTTTAATATGAATTTTTAATTTTATGCATTTTAAATTTAAGTTTGGTGTGAATTTAAAAATAAAAATTTACTTTATTTCGCTAAGTTAAAAATATGATTTTTAAAATTCGTCGTGAGTTGAAGACTAGGTCGTTGAACCGAAATTGCTCTACCCAAGGGAGGGACGAGAACTTTTATTATCATTATTTTTAATCTTATTTAACTAAAGTATGCCAAAAACATTAAAAAACCCAAAAATCTTTACTTTTAAAATCGCGCTTTGAATTGACAAATTTTAAAATTTTGTCGAGGGACGGACTAGGACATCGATCCGAAACGCCCTCATCCTAAAAAGAAACAAATTTTTAAAATTTTATTAATTTTATGTTTTATAAAGTGTAAGGTTTTATATAAAAAAAAAGGGCCAAAACACTGTTCCCGGACACTCATGCGATCGCATGGGAATTGAACTCCAACTCCATGCGATCGCATGGAGCTGGAAATCAGGCCAGAAACAAAAGGCCAGTCTGTTTTGTCGTCATCACCACAACACACAAACACATACGAAAACACACTCAAATTCTCTCCAAATTTCACCAAAATTCACTGTAATTCGTCAAATTTCTTGCTCTAATCATGCCTAGATTCGCATTCTTCAGCAAAAAGGTAAAAATTACACCCCTAAACTCTATAAATTCTTAGTTTGTGATAATTACCAATATTTTACCTAATGCAATTTTATTAATTTCTAGTGTAATTAGTGTTAAATTGTTAGTATTTTATGCATGTATAACCTAGATTGATGCTATTTAACATGATTTGAAGCCAAAAACTTCAAAAATTTTAGAAATCTAGGGTTTGTGTTCTTGAGCAATTTGGGACTTTTTGATATAAACAGGTTATGGCCGATTTTTGTCATGAATTATTGCTAAATTGAGTAGTGTAACATGTTTAGGTAGTTAAATGATCAAAACATTGATCCTAAACATGATTTTTGGAGATTAAAGTGGACTTTTTAAGTCCAAAATTCACGAACTTGATTAATTTGATATATTTGTCATTTGAGACTTGTTTAATTGCTAGTAATGACTATTTCGACATGTTATTTGAGTTAAATGCTTATGAACTTTGTCTACATTTTCATATATGCTTATTTGAAAAAGTGTAGAATTGTAAAAATTGTGAAAATGCGTATAAGTTTAAGTTTGATTTAACATGTTATTGTGATCAATTTAAGTTGTTATTTTGCTAACACTAATGCATATTTGGATGCACAAATTTTGTGTTTAATGTGTTTTGCAGAAAGCTGATACTGGAGGTTCAGGATCATCATCATCTAGACAACCTGCTCCAGCTCCAGAACCAGAACCAGAAATGCAATATGAACCTGAACAACAATCACAACAGGAACCACAACATCAGCCTGATCAGCATGTACCTTATTATGATCCACTACAGTTACCTAATGAATTCATAGTATTTCCGCCACATCTACCTGTAGAATACCCAACGATTCCTAAACACACATTGCATCCTAATTTGAGATTCGATAGACGATGGAGAGATTACCCATCATATCAAAGTAATAAATTCAAATTAGCAACAAAAGAGGTAGAGGTGCCGAGGGTAATTGATTAGAATCCTTTAGAAACGGTCCATCTAGCTGACCGTGTTAGACAGCATTTGATTCAAAGGTATGGCAGTTCTTCTTTTACAGATTAGGAATGTCTTTTCACCATTCGTAGACCTGTATATAAGGAATGGTGTGTTGAGCTGATGAGTACTATAGCGTTAAATGTAGATGTAGATAGGTTAGATGATAGAAGTTTTCTTAGATTTATCCTTGGCGGTAGGATGTACAGAATGTCCATGATGGACATGGCCAGGGCATTACAGATTTACACTCCTAGTGAATTGCTACTACCCGATTGTATGAATTTGATTTATCGTGGTGAAAGGGTAGATAGGAACTTTGACGCGAACGCCGTTTGGAGGCGTATGTCAAACTATAATGTTTTTACACTGGGAGGAAAACACTCCTACTTACATATTAACAAAGCCGAGCTTCGTGTAATTCATAGATTTTTGGCTAACTCGATTACACAGAGAGGTCACAATAAGGAGAAAATGACCTTACATGATTTATTTTACCTAAAGTGTATTCGAGACCCGAGAAGCTTTGTTAATATCCCTTACTGTGTTGGTTTTTATTTATCTAAAATGGTAGAAGGAATGCAGGATGGGAGTATAATAGGAGGAGGTATTTTTGTTACTCTCATTGGAGAGTATTTAGGTGTTGATAGGAACCAAGGGGGTCCATTACAGATTTGTAGAGAACAGGATGAGACCATAGGATTGCGGGTTTATGTGGGTGCTAAGGTATTGAAGAGTAGACGCAACCAGGAATTTCCCTATGAAGGTAATCATCCTCAGGTAGAGAGAGGGTCAGACGAGGAAATGGAGGAAGCAGAAGACATTAGGGATGTCTTTCGAGATGCTATTCTTGACGTCCACGTTCGTATAGATGAGGAAGCAATGACGAGCGCGGCCAGACATAGTATGTACGAGCAGTGGAACTCCGAGCGAGTATACGAGGATTATAGGTGACGCCAACATGATAGCTGGTTAGTTCATCAGCACCAAATCATGAGCCAGCTATCATATCAGGTACCAAATAATTACGTGCCTACTTGACCTGCTCATTTTCCGCCACACAACCCCGATATCCGACCACCCTTTAACCGGTATGACTATAACCAAGCCTATCAGAACACCTATAACCAACAATGGAACCCACCTGACGAGATGAACTGGAACCCCTATCCAGACTGATTTAGTTCCATTGGTTATTTTTATGTTTTTATCTTTTTACTTTTTCAAGTTTAAACTTATGTTATTGGATATATTTATGTAATTTTTATAATTTTTATTATTATTGTGTACTAATATTTCACATTTAGGATTTGAAAGTGGGATATTAAGTCCCATTTCAAATTTTCATGCATGTTTATATTGGTATGTATGTATATTGTCAGTTGTACAAAACATGGTAAAACAGCGCATTTTCAAAGACTGACATTAAGTTTAGCAAAAGCTAGTACTTTTGATGACAAAACGAAAAACAAATGTGATGTAACAACAAGACGGAATGAACAAATGATATGCACCATTTATCATTCAGCAAACAAATGTCAATATGTTTGGAAACTTTGGTAAAATTTAATCATTTTTCTACGCTAATCACCCTCAATAATTTAAATTGTTACTGATTTCTTGCAAATGAGGGCATTGCAAGATCTTATGTGTAGGAAGAGGTTAAATTCTTTCGGGATTTTAAATTTTTTTTGATTTAAACACTTGGTTACCATTAAAAATACTAGTAACGCAGTAGTTTTATTAGAATCTAGTGCTCTCTGATAATAAAGAACAGCCCTAGTCTTATATACTGACTACCCAATTCTAGTAAAAATTTTCAAAATTTTCAATTAAATGAACTCAAAATCATGTTTATATATATTTATGAACGATAAAACTAGGTGTTAACACCGAAATTATTGTTACCTCAGAAAGGACATAAATTGAGAAACAAACCAAAATGTTAGAATTCATTTAAAATGGAATAGATGACAATAAAAAGGCAAATAAAAGAAAATAAAAGCCAAGTGTGAGAAAATTTACCAAAGTTATTTAAAACATATATCACATATTTTTGTACAAATAACTGAAGATACTTTTGCTTTGGACTAAACTAAACAGTTTTACCCGATTTACTGTAAGAAAGATGGATCTATACGATGAATCAATTCCATTATTAAAAGGAAGTAAAGTCTTCCGAAAAAGAAACGCGCTTCTTGATTTAGGTCATGAAGTTGTCGTCCAGACCAGCTGTAGGTTGACGAAAAATCTAGAAAAGTCATCTCTAAAATCAGCAGGAAATCCACGGACCTCAGCATCAAACAGGGTCGCCAAGTGGTCTGACTTATCCTAACCATGAGAGGATATGTCTTGTAAAATGGGGAGGACGCCGTGCAAATTAGCTGGATAAGACTAATGAATCAGATCCCCAGAAAGGATAATCTATTTAAAAGATCAAAAATTAGTTTTTAAGACTGATATTACTCAATCCTAGAGATTGACCTTAAAGATTGAGAATTACAAAATCATGGAATTCAATGATATCTAAACTCGAGCTTGAACGAGAAAATATTTTGATAAAATTAAAACCGATTTGTTTTCTGAAAACTCATTTTCAATGCGTTCATTACCATTGAACGTAAAATCCTAGGAATTCACCTGGAATTCATTAGGTCACCTGAACCAAATCGGGTGTCAACCGTAAGAACGGTGGTTGCATAGCATGGTCAAAGACAGGACCTTGTGCCAGACCGGAAAATTATAAGGGTGAGCTTTACTATTGCTCCTATAAAGGATAGTAATTGCGTCCGACACGTTATAGACCATAATTAAAAGCATGTCAGGGGACATTGCCTTAACAGTTGCTTGTTCAACGCTTTCCTTTATAACCGGACGGTAGTTTATCGAAAGGTAATATGCAGAACAAGTATACTGGACGTGTTGCTTTCCCAATACAAGGTTAGCAAGTGGGTGACACAAAACTACAAGTTTTGAGCTAAAATTTTCAATTCTGAAACCCACCAAACCCACAAAAACAATTTGCAAACACCGGTGAAGGGTTATTCTGGAAAACTTATCTAGGGTAAAAGCTAGATTTAATTTTCAAAAGATCAAATGTTTTCATAAAGATCCTATTTCTTTAAGGATCTAAATTTTTATAAGTCATGTGGGACTGTAAACCACAACGTTACTACCATTGTTCATACCGCCGTAATGAAATCACTGATGTACAAAGTGTGAAGAATAAAGAAGTGATTCTAGTATATTTCAAGACTATATTGCTTGAGGACAAGCAACGCTCAAGTGTGGGAATATTTGATAATGCTAAAAACGAGCATATATTTCATAGCATTATCCCTCAAGAAAGACAAGCTTTTAGTTGCAATTGTTCTATTTACAAGTGATATTCGTTTAAATAATAAAAAGTGAAGACAAAAGACAGATTCGACGAATTGAAGACGCAAACGACCAAAAAGCTCAAAAGTACAATCAAAGAGGTTCCAATTATTGATGAGAAACGTCTCAAAATTACAAGAGTACAAGATTCGAAACACAAAATACAAGATATTAAATTGTACACAAGGACGTTCGAAAATCCGGAACCGGGACCAGAGTCAACTCTCAACGCTCGACGCAACGGACTAAAAATTACAAGTCAACTATGCACATAAATATAATATAATATTTAAATAATTCTTATAATTATTTATATATTATATTTATTTAATTAAAACGTCGACAAACAAGAAAATAAGGAACTTTGAGCTGTCACCGACGGCCATGCGATCGCATGGCCTGGAGGAAGAAATCCCATGCGATCGCATGGCTAACTTTTCCAGCCCACATGCTGAAAGTTAAAGCTAAGGGGTATAAAATACTATTAATTTTTAGCAGGAAATACTATTAAATACGATACAATTTTACACAAGACATTTATTTATTTAGAGAATGGATATACTTAAACCTTGCTACAACACTTATAGGTAGTGTACCTAATCATACAGTAGTGTAGTTTTTAGTAAGTCCGGTTCGTTCCACAGGGAAAATCTTTAAACAAAGCTTAACGCTATATTAGTTTACTTTTATAAAAATACAAATATATATATATATATATATATATATAAGTAATATTATTATTATAAAGGGGGGTTTTTACCGTTTAATGACCGGTTTGTCGATTTTAAAACTTTAGTCGCAGTTAAAACCAAATGTAAAATAATAAATAAATACAAGACTTAATTTAAAGCGTAAAGTAAATAACGATAATGAAATTGCGAATAATAAAAGTGCGATAAAATAAAGTTGCAATAATTAAAAAGTACAAAAATTAAAGTGCAATTAAATACAATAACAATAAATAAAATGCGATAATTAGAAGTGCAATTAAATATAAAATAAAGGAAATTAAATATGAAATAAAATAATTATGCTTATTTAAACTTTCGTAATCATGATGTTTGACGTGTTGATTTTAGTTTTATGCCCATGGGTTAATTGTCCTTTGTCCTGGATTATTTAATATGTCCATACGGATTTTGTCCATAATAGTCCATCAGTCATAAATATAAAGAGTGAAAGCCTTCGTCAAATTATTCTTATTCCCGAAGTCAAATATTCCAACTAATTGGGGATTCGAATTGTAACAAGGTTTTAATACTTTGTTTAATGAATACACCAGGTTATCGACTGCGTGTAAACCAAGGTTTTACTACTTTGTTAACAATTACACCAATTACCCTTGAATGTAATTCACCCCTGTTTCAACAAGTCTATTAACTATTAATCCAGTTCCGTGTCCGGTAAAATGAACGATTATTCGTACATATAAATACCCCGCCCATCGTGTCCGATCGAGTGTATATGGTAATTTATAGGGACGCCCAATTGTAAATCTTTATATTAACATTAACAAACTATCATTTAGTTAAACAAATATAAAGCCCATTAATAGCCCATAGTCTAATTTCCACAAGTGTCGTTCTTTTGTCCAAACCCCAATTATGGTACAAAGTCCAATTACCCAATTTTAGTAATTAGCCCAACATCATGATTACTTCGGTTTAAATAAGCATAATAATAACTTAGCTACGAGACATTAAATTAAAAATGTTGAACATAACTTACAATGATTAAAAATAGCGTAGCGTTATACGGACAGAATTTCGACTTACACCCTTACAACATTCGCTAACATACCCTTATTATTAGGATTAAAATTAAAATTAAAATTAAAATATAAATTATAAATATAAATATTACGTATATAGATAGAGAGATTGATATTTTTTTTGAATGAAAAATTGATCAGAATTCGTTGGGCTTTATAGGGAGTTTCAGTTTTTGGGGCTCCGTGACTCGCGGCCCTTTTCTTCTTCAAACTCCGCGAGTCGCGGAGATCGTTTTCACAGCTCACCCACATTTGGCTCTTTGTTTACCGACGATTTATTTTATAAATATAATATATATATAATTAATATAATTAATTATATATTATATTATATTTATAGTTAACTTGTAATTTTTAGTCCGTTGCATCGAGCGTTGAGAGTTGACTCTGGTCCCGGTTCCGGATTTTCGAACGTCCTTGCGTACAATTTAATATCTTGTACTTTGCGTTTTGAATTTTGTACTCTTGTAATTTCGAGACGTTTCTTATCAATAATTGGAACCTCTTTGATTGTCTTTTGTACTTTTGAGCTTTTTGGTCGTTTGCGTCTTCACTTCGTCGAATCTGTCTTTTGTCTTCACCTTTTATTATTTAAACGAATATCACTTGTAAATAGAACAATTGCAACTAAAAGCTTGTCTTTCTTGAGGAATAATGCTATGAAATATATGTTCGTTTTTAGCATTATCAAATATTCCCACACTTGAGCGTTGCTTGTCCTCAAGCAATATCGTCTTGAAATACTAGAATCATTTCTTTATTCTTCTCACTTTGTACATCAGTGATTTCTATACGGCGGTATAAACAATGGTAGTAACGATATGGTTTACAGTCCCACATGACTATAAAAATTTAGATCCATTAAGGAAATTGGATCTTTATAAAAACATTTGATCTTTTGAAAATTAAATCTAGTTTTTACCCTAGATAAGTTTTCCGGAATAACCCTTCACCGGTGTTTGCAAAATATTTTTGTGGGTTTGGTGGGTTTTAGATTTGAAAATTTTAGCTCAAAACTTATGGTTTTGTGTCACCCACTTGCTAACCTTGTATTTGGAAAGCAACACGTCCAGTTTACTTGTCCCGTATATTACCTTTCGGTAAACTACCGTCCGGTTGTAAAGGAAAGCGTTGAACAAGCAACTGTTAAGGCAATGTCCCCTGACATGCTTTTAATTATGGTCTATAACGTGTCAGACGCAATTACTATCCTTGGTAGGAGCAATAGTAAAGCTCACCCTTATAATTTGTAGGTTTGGCACAAGGTCCTGCCTTTGACCACTATGCAACCACCATTCTTACGGTTGACACCCGATTTGGTTCGGGTGACCTAATGAATTTCAGGTGAATTCCTAGGATTTTACGTTCAATGGTAACGAACGCATTGAAAATGGGTTTTTAGAAAACAAATCGGTTTGTAATTTTGATCAAAATATTTTCTCGTTCAGGCTCGAGTTTAGATATCATTGAATTCCATGAGTTTGTAATTCTCAATCTTTAAGGTCAATCTCAAGGATTGAGTAATATCAGGCTTAAAAGCTGATTTTTGATCTTTTAAGGAGATTATCCTTTCTGGGGATCTGATTCATTAGTCTTATCCAGCTAATTTGCATGGTGCCCCCCATTGTACGAGATAAATCCTTCTCATGGTTAGGATAAATCTGACCACTTGGCGACCCTGTTTAATGCTGAGGTCCGTGGATTTCCTGCTGATTTTAGTGATGACTTTTCTAGGTTTTTCGTCAACCTACAGTTGGTCTGGACGACAACTTCCTGACCTAAATCAAGAAGCGCGTTTCTTTTTCGGAAGACTTTACTTCCTTTTAATGATGGAATTGATTCATCGTGTAGATCCATCTCTTCTTTTCTTTTATCGGGTCAAACAGTTTAGTTTAGTCCAAAGCAAAAGTATTTTCAGTTATTTGTACAAAAATATGTGACACGTGTTTTGAATAACTTGGAGAATTTTCCCACACTTGGCTTTTATTTTCTTTTTTATTGTCCTCTATTCCATTTTAAATGAATTTTAACATTTTGGTTTGTTTATCAATTTATGTCCTTTCCGAGGTAACAATAATTTTGGTGTTAAAACCTAGTTTTATCATTCATAAATATGTATAAACATGATTTTGAGTTCATTTAATTAAAAATTTTGAAACTTTTTACTAGAATTGGGTAGTCAGTATATAAGACTATGGCTGTTCTTTATTATCAGAAAGCACTAGATTCTAATACAACTACTACTTTACTAGTATTTCTAATGGTAACCAAGTGTATAAAGTAAAAATTTTAAAATCCGAAAGAATTTAACCCCTTCCCACACTTAAGATCTTGCAATGCCCTCATTTGCAAGAAATCAGTAACAATTTAAATTATTGAGGGTGATTTGTGTGAAAATGATTAAATTTTACCAAAGTTTCCAAACATATTTGTGTTTGCTTGCTGAATGATAAATGGTGCACATCATTTGTTCATTCCGTCTTGTTGTTATTTCACATATATTTTGCATCTTGTCGTCAAAATTAGTTGCTTTTGCTGAACTTAATGCCAGTCTTTGAAAATGCGTTGTTTTTCCCTGTTGTGTGCATAAGATAAACTGCAAACATATATACATATTTTTGAAGTTTGGTATATTACCCCACATTCAAAAATTATTAAAATCTAATAATAAAATTTAGAAAATAATAAAACTATTACAAATCCAACATAAGTATTAAATGTATCAACATTACAAATAATAAAATAAAAAAAAACTAAGTAGACTATGGATGATACTGATACCAGTAGGGGTTCCATGCATAACCATAGGTGCTATAAAATGCTTCGGCTGGGTTATACGTAGGATACGGTGGTTGAATCTCTATAGACCAGGGAGGGAATATGGGCTTTGTAGTAGGAATATAGTTTCTACCTTTATGTTGGCAATAAGCTATGATTTGGTTTTGATGAACTTGCCAATCTTCAAATGCTCTATGTCTAGCATTTTCGTACTCCTGTGAAGCTATAAACCTTTGCATTTCTTGCATTTCATTTCCCCCTCCTACATTACCTTGCTGTTGGTTTCTCTCAACCTGTGGATGTCTACCATGGTATTGTACTACGGCGTTATTTCGCCTCTTCAAAACTTTCGCACCATGGTATACATTTAAACCTATTGTATCGAGGGGTTCTGGTTCTTCGACTAATAATCCCCCCCGACTTATATCCACACCGAGATATTCAGCAATCAAAGTAATAAATATACCACCTCCTATTATGCTATGCGGTCTCATCCCCCTAAGCATAGCTGATAAATAATAACCCACACAATAAGGTATACTTACAGCGCTTTGTGGGTCTCGAATACACATGTGGTAAAACAAATCCTGTTCATTTACCTTTTCCTTGTTCTTACCTCTTTATGTAATCGAATTAGCTAAAAACCTATGAATTACTCTTAATTCAGCTCTATCTATATCCAAATAAGAGTAATTTCCCCCTTTGAATCGGTGATGGCTTGTCATTTGACTCCATACACCATGTGTATCAAAATTTGCATCTATCTTTCTACCATTTAGTATCAACCCTCTACAATCGGCAGATGCTAACTCCTCAGGCGTATATATACGTAAAGCCTGAGCCATGTCTAGTAAATACATGTGGTGCATCGAACCTCCTGACAAAAATCTAATAAAAGATCGATCGGTTAAACTAGCTACCCGATCATTTAATTCTATACTACACAACAATTCTTCACACCATACTTTATATACAGGTCTACGCATGGTGAATAAACGTACCCAGTCGTTAAAAGTAGAATTACCATACCTCTGTGCAAGTAATTCCCTAATTGGCCCGACCAATTCTACAGCTTCTAATGGTCCCCATTCTATGACCCTAGGTACCTCAACAACTTTAGAATGAAGAGTATGCAAACCCCTTTGGTATTTTGGATAATCTATCCAAAGTCTGTCAAATCTCAGGTTCGGGTGCAAATCTTCCAAGTGCATATCAAAAAATGTCATGATTGGATGAGGTATATCTTGTTTGTAGTAGTTATCCATCTCCTGTTGTTCCGCATTCTCAGCAGGAGCATTGCGAGCTTGGGATGAAGATTCACCCCTTTCAGTCGTTTTTCTTGAGTAATTCCTTGATAGCATCCTTCTCAACATGATTTTAGTAAAATATTTGATGATTAATGGTGAAAAAATTCGATTTTTGTGTGATATTTTCGGATTTTTTCGCAGTATGTTTTGTGGGTGTTGTGTAGACTGAGCTGTTCCAGCTCCTTTATTTTTTTCTGTAATTCGGTCCCTCCGCGAGTCGCGGTGTTTGAACCTTCAAACTCCGCGAGTCACGGAGTTTGTATATATATATATATATATATTTTTTTAACATCTTATACTAATTAAAACAATTAAGTAATTAATTTTAAAATTTTGTTTCCCTTGTTATTTAGGACGAGGTCGTTTCAGATCGATGTCCTAGGCCGTCCTTCGACAAAATTTTAAAATTTGTCTTTTTGTAGCGATTGTTTTAAAAGCTAAGATTTTTTTAGTTTTTTTAATGTTTTTGGCATACTTTAATTCAATAAGATTAAAAATAATGATAATAAAAGTTCTCGTTCCTCCCTCGGGTAAAGCAATTTCGGTTCAACGACCTAGTCTTCAACTTACGACGAATTTTAAAAATCATATTTTTAACTTAATGAGATAAAGTAAATTTTTATTTTTAAATTCACACAACTTAAATATAAAATTCAAAATTAATATTAAAAATTCACACCAAACTTAAAATTTGAAATGCATAAAATTAAAAATTCATATTTTAAAAATTAAAAATTCACAACAAACTTAATTTAAAAATTCATATTATAAATTCATACCAAACTTATATTAATTTTTCAAATATTTACAATTTTAAATATATTGATTTTACAAAGTTTACAATATTAATTTAAGATTTATATATTAATTTTAAAAACATGGTAAAAATAAAATTAAAAATCTTTTTGGCTTTTTATCCCACTTTAATCAATCAAATATTATCAAAAATATGCGCCTCTCTTTTCGGTAAAGTAATTTCGGTTCCAAGACCTAATTTAACTCATGACGAATTTTTGAAATATTTTGAGTTGATTGATTAAAGATATTTATACCTTAAGAATAAACGTTAAATTTCGCAGTGATGTAATAAATTTTTGTATGATATCAATAATTTCGGTCGCCAAACCTAATTTTATTCAATACCAATTTAATACTTTATAGCGAACAAATTAGCGTTTATTATCAAAAGGTTAAAAATAAAAATAAAAATAAAAAACTGTACAAACATACCTGTGAAATAGATTTCTTAGTTATATGATCTATCCCATTCATAAGATAGTCGGTTTAATTGGTTTTCCATGGCTACATAGGCGTAACCTCGAGCATTCAGTGTTTTTTCTTCTAAACATATGAACGGTCCGTCTCTGCATAAAGTAACAAATTCGGTGTTTGAATAGGTTTGATTATTTGAACATTTACCTCCATGTGACCATTTTCCGCATTTATGACATCTTTCTAGGTGTCGTGCTCTTCTTTTTGCTGCGGATTTTGATTTTCCTTTACCAAATTGTAACTTATTATCTTCGCATCTGGATTCTTTTCTAACTCCGTCCAATCTTTCTCTGATTACTGATACTATTTTACTCGGAAGTGTGTCATTATTACGTTTAGTGATCAAAGCGTGTAGCATTAGACCATGGTTTAGTTCACAGGCAGTCTTCATTTCCTAAAAAAAATAAAAATTCAGAATGGGGGGAGAAGACTAGTTCTTTAGGGTCTGCTAGGGAAAGACCGTTCGGGTTCCATTTTCGAGAACTACACGAAAACAGATAATATAACTCTAACAGAAATACATAAACCCCCTATACTTAGTTAGCTGTGGTATCGAAATTGTGATTAACTTCATTGTCTTCTTCCATCGGACCATGTATGTAATGTTTAACTCTGTAACCATTAACTTTAAATTCAATCCCATTTGAATTTATTAATTCTATCGTTCCGTATGGGAAAACTCTTTTGACTATGAATGGTCCAGACCATCTTGATTTCAATTTTCCAGGAAATAGCTTGAATCGTGAATTGAAAAGAAGAACTTTGTCTCCTTCTTTAAATTCTTTTGAACTTCTGATTCTTTTATCATGCCATTTCTTCGTTCTTTCTTTATAGATTAACGAATTTTCGTATGCTTCATGTCTTAATTCTTCTAATTCGTTTAGTTGACTTAATCGTAGACGTCCGGCTTCATGTAAATCAAGATTACATGTCTTCAAAGCCCAAAATGCTTTGTGTTCAATTTCTACTGGAAGATGACATGCTTTTTCATAAACAAGTCTAAAAGGTGTGGTTCCAATTGGAGTTTTGTAGGCTGTTCTAAAAGCCCAGAGTGCATCCTCCAATTTAATGGACCATTCCTTCGGATTTGATCCTACGGTTTTCTCTAGAATACGTTTTAAAGCTCGGTTGGTATTTTCAACTTGTCCACTTTTTTGTGGATGATATGCGGTGGAGATTTTATGAGTTACTCCATATCTTTTAAGAACTTTCTCAAGTTGATTATTACAGAAATGAGTACCCCGATCACTTATTAAAGCTTTCGGTGTTCCAAACCTTGCAAAAAGACGTTTTAAAAAGTTGACTACAACTCATGCATCGTTAGTTGGGAGAGCTTGTGCTTCCGCCCATTTAGATACATAATCAATGGCTACGAGTATATATAGATTATTATGAGATTTTGGAAATGGACCCATAAAGTCAATACCCCAAATGTCAAATACTTCACATACTTAGATGACATTTTGTGGCATTTCATCACGTTGACTTATTTTTCCGGCCCTTTGACAAGCATCACAGGATTTGCAAAGAAGGTGTGCGTCTTTGTAAATTGTAGGCCAATAGAAGCCAGCATCGTAAACTTTTCTTGCTGTTAGTTGAGGCCCATAGTGCCCTCCTGTTGGTCCTGTGTGACAATGGTTTAAAATTTTACTAGCTTCATCTCCAAATACACATCGGCGTATTATTCCATCAGGACAACTTTTAAACAGATGTGGATCTTCCCAGAAATAGTGTTTTATATCACTGAAGAATTTCTTTCGTTTTTGGTACGATAATCCTTTTTCAAGGAATCCACAAACTAAGTAGTTTGCATAGTCTGCAAACCATGGAATTTCTTTATAATCTATCTTCAATAGATATTCATCAGGAAAGTTGTCTTGTATGGCCGATTCATTTAGAACTTCTAATTCGGGATTTTCAAGACGAGAAAGATGATCAGCGGCGAGATTTTCTGCTCCTTTTTTATCTCGGATTTCAATATCAAACTCTTGTAAGAGTAAGATCCAACGGATTAATCTTGGTTTAGCATCTTGTTTTGAAAATAGGTATCTAAGAGCAGAATGGTCGGTATAGACCACCGTTTTTGCTAGAACGAGATATGAACGAAATTTGTCAAAAGCAAAGACAATAGCAAGGAGTTCTTTTTCAGTAGTTGTATAGTTCATTTGTGCTCCTTGTAACATCTTACTAGCATAATATATAGGTTGAAATCGTTTTTCAATCCTTTGTCCTAAAACGGCTCCCATTGCAAAATCACTTGCATCGCACATTAGTTCAAATGGTAGATTCCAATTTGGTGTTATCATGATCGGCGCATTAGTGAGTTTCTCTTTAAGAATATTAAAAGATTTGATACACTCATCTGAAAATATGAATGGAGCATCCTTTTCTAGGAGTTTATTCATAGGAGTGGCAATTTTAGAAAAATCTTTTATGAAACGTCGGTAAAAACCGGCATGCCCTAGAAAACTCCTAACTCCTCTAACATTGGTGGGATGTGGAAGTTTAGCAATTACATCTACTTTAGCTCTATCCACTTCAATTCCTTCTTTTGAAATTTTATGTCCAAGAACGATGCCCTCTTTAACCATGAAATGGCATTTCTCCCAATTAAGTACTAGATTTGATTGTTCGCATCTAATAAGCATCCGTTCAAGATTAGCTAGACATGTTTCAAATGTATCACCGAAGACTGAAAAGTCATCCATGAAAACTTCCATGCATTCTTCTATCATGTCATGAAAAATCGCCATCATACACCTTTGAAAGGTTGCAGGGGCATTGCAAAGTCCAAATGGCATGCGTTTGTAAGCAAAAGTACCATAAGGGCACGTGAATGTGATTTTCTCTTGATCTTCGGGTGCTATTGGAATTTGAAAATATCCGGAAAATCCATCTAGAAAACAATAGTAACTATTTCCGGCTAATCTTTCCAATATTTGATCAATGAAAGGTAAGGGAAAGTGATCTTTTCTGGTGGTGTCATTTAATTTTCTATAATCAATACACACACGCCATCCTGTTACAGTCCTAGTAGGAATAAGCTCATTTTTCTCATTTGTAATGACAGTCATGCCACCCTTCTTAGGCACGCATTGAACTGGGCTTACCCATGGACTATCAGAGATTGGATAAATTAGACCTGCATCTAGTAGTTTAATAATCTCTTTCTTAACTACATCTTGCATATTAGGATTTAGTCTTCGTTGGCGTTGCACATACGTTTTATGACCTTCTTCCTTAAGGATTTTATGTGTGCAATAAGAAGGACTTATTCCTTTAATATCATGAATCTTCCATGCAATGGCTGGTTTATGAGCTTTCAACACAGAAATGAGTTGTGATTTCTCATTTTCAGTAAGAGAAGACGATATTATTACAGGTAATTCAGATTCACCATGTAAATAAGCGTATTCCAAATGGTTTGGAAGTGGCTTTAACTCTAATTTCGGAGGTTCTTCTATCGATGATTTGTATCGATATCTGTCTTCTTCTTTTAGCATTTGAATTTCTTCTGTTGTTGGTTCATATCCATTAGCTATAAGTGTAGCTAACATTTCAGCATCATCAATTTGTTCTGTTCCTTCTCCTAAAGAACATTCTCCTGTTCCTTGTAATTCTGGAAATTCTTCTAATAATTCTGCATGTGCATCTATAGTTTGAATATAATAACATGTATCATCTGCAGATTGCGGTTGTTGCATTGCTCTATCAACTGAAAAGGTAACACTCTCGTCCTCAATACTTAGGGTCAGTTTCTTACCGAACACGTCTATCATTGCTTTAGCCGTGTTTACGAATGGTCTTCCTAATATGAGAGGAACTTGAGAATCTTCTTCCATGTCCAAAACAACAAAATCTACTGGAAATACTAAAGTACCAACTTTAACTAGCATGTTCTCCATTATCCCTCCAGGATATTTTATTGATCTATCGGCTAGTTGTATGCTTATTCTGGTTGGTTTCAATTCTCCAAGGTCTAGTTTGGCGTATAGTGAATACGGCATTAGATTTATACTAGCACCTAAGTCTGCCAATGCTTCTATTGAACTAAGACTACCCAGAAAACATAGAATTGTGAAACTTCCTGGATCAGATAGTTTTTCTGGTATCTTATTCAACAGTACTGCTGAACAATTAGCATTCATAGTAACAGCCGAGAGTTCTTCCATTTTCTTTCTATTCGTGATCAGATCTTTCAAGAATTTAGCATATCTAGGCATTCCTGAAATCACATCAATGAAAGGAAGATTTACATTTATCTGTTTAAACATATCTAAGAATTTGGATTGCTCGGCTTCAAGTTTCTCTTTCTTCATTTTACTCGGGTAAGGAAGTGGTGGTTGGTATGGTTTAACATAAGGTTTATCCTTAACTTTATTATCTTCATTAACCTTTTCAACTACCGGTTCTTTTTCCTTATCTTGATCAGGTTGTGGTTCTTGTGGAGTAGGAATAGCTTCATCAGAAGTTACAAGTATTTCAGGTGGTTTAAGTGTTGTACCACTTCTTGTGGTAATGGCTTTAGCTGTTTCATTCCGGGGGTTAGTATTTGTATCACTAGGTAGACTTTCCGGTTTTCTTTCACCTATTAACCTTGCTAGGTTACTTACTTCTTGTTCCAGATTTTGAATAGAAGCTTGTTGATTTCTAAATGCTTGAGCATTTTGTTCATTAGTTTGTTTCTGAGATGTGAAAAATTGCGTTTGAGTTTCAACTAGCTTCGTCATCATATCTTCTAAATTCGGCTTTTTATCATCGGTTTGTTGTGGTGGTTTGTTTTGAAAATTAGGTCTTTGCTGGTTGTAAGTATTAGTGGATACTTGTTGATTGCTAGGACCTTGTTGGTTGTTGTATGGAATATTTCTGTTATAATTCTGGTTTTGATTGTAAATCGGTCTTGGCGGTTGATAATTATTCTGATAATTATTTCCAGGCCTTTGGTTTATGTATGAAATATTCTCTCTTTGTTCCATTGTTAATTCAATACTGAGACAATCTTTTGTCAAATGTGGTCCTCCACACTGCTCACAACTAATTCGTATTGAGTGAATATATTTAGTCATCTTTTCCATTCGTCTCTCGACAGCATCTATCTTTGTGGAAATGGAATCTAAGTGCAATTAAATACAATAACAATAAATAAAATGCGATAATTAGAAGTACAATTAAATATAAAATAAAGGAAATTAAATATGAAATAAAATAATTATGCTTATTTAAACTTCCGTAATCATGATATTTGACGTGTTGATTTTAGTTTTATGCCCATGGGTTAATTGTCCTTTGTCCTGGATTATTTAATATGTCCATACGGATTTTGTCCATAATAGTCCATCAGTCATAAATATAAAGAGCGAAAGCCTTCGTCAAATTATTCTTATTCCCGAAGTCCAATATTCCAACTAATTGGGGATTCGAATTGTAACAAGGTTTTAATACTTTGTTTAATGAATACACCAGGTTATCGACTGCGTGTAAACCAAGGTTTTACTACTTTATTAACAATTACACCAATTACCCTTGAATGTAATTCACCCCTGTTTCAACAAGTCTATTAACTATTAATCCAGTTCCGTGTCCGGTAAAATGAACGATTATTCGTACATATAAATACCCCGCCCATCGTGTCCGATCGAGTGTATATGGTAATTTATAGGGACGCCCAATTGTAAATCTTTATATTAACATTAACAAACTATCATTTAGTTAAACAAATATAAAGCCCATTAATAGCCCATAGTCTAATTTCCACAAGTGTCGTTCTTTTGTCCAAACCCCAATTATGGTACAAAGCCCAATTACCCAATTTTAGTAATTAGCCCAACATCATGATTACTTCGGTTTAAATAAGCATAATAATAACTTAGCTACGAGACATTAAATTAAAAAGGTTGAACATAACTTACAATGATTAAAAATAGCGTAGCGTTACACGGACAGAATTTCGACTTACACCCTTACAACATTCGCTAACATACCCTTATTATTAGGATTAAAATTAAAATTAAAATTAAAATATAAATTATAAATATAAATATTACGTATATAGATAGAGAGATTGATATTTTTTTTTTGAATGAAAAATTGATCAGAATTCGTTGGGCTTTATAGGGAGTTTCAGTTTTTGGGGCTCCGCGACTCGCGGCCCTTTTCTTCTTCAAACTCCGCGAGTCGCGGAGATCGTTTTCACAGCTCACCCACATTTGGCTCTTTGTTTGCCGACGATTTATTTTATAAATATAATATATATATATATATATAATTAATATAATTAATTATATATTATATTATATTTATATACATAGTTAACTTGTAATTTTTAGTCCGTTGCGTCGAGCGTTGAGAGTTGACTCTGGTCCCGGTTCTGGATTTTCGAACGTCCTTGCGTACAATTTAATATCTTGTACTTTGCGTTTTGAATTTTGTACTCTTGTAATTTCGAGACGTTTCTTATCAATAATTGGAACCTCTTTGATTGTCTTTTGTACTTTTGAGCTTTTTGGTCATTTGCGTCTTCACTTCGTCGAATCTGTCTTTTGTCTTCACCTTTTATTATTTAAACGAATATCACTTGTAAATAGAACAATTGCAACTAAAAGCTTGTCTTTCTTGAGGAATAATGCTATGAAATATATGTTCGTTTTTAGCATTATCACATGCCTATAAAAATCGAGCTTTGGTGCATCATTTAACATATCTTTTTCCTTCTTCTTACTCAACGTATAATATATATATATATATATATATTATAATTTTAATTTTAATTTTAATTTTAATTCTAATAATAAGGGTATGTTAGTTAATGTTGTAAGGGTGTAAGTCGAAATTCTGTCCGTGTAACGCTACGCTATTTTTAATCATTGTAAGTTATGTTCAACCTTTTTAATTTAATGTCTCGTAGCTAAGTTATTATTATGCTTATTTAATACCGAAGTAATCATGATGTTGGGCTAAAAATATTAAAATTGGGTAATTGGGCTTTGTACCATAATTGGGGTTTAGACAAAAGAACGACACTTGTGGAAATTAGACTATGGGCTATTAATGGGCTTTATATTTGTTTAACTAAATGATAGTTTGTTAATTTTAATATAAAGATTTATAATTGGACGTACCTATAAATAACCATATACACTCAATCAGACACGATATATGTATGAATAATCGTTCATTTAACCGGACACGGGAATGGATTAATAGTCTATGGAATTATTAAAACAAGGGTGAAATTATGTACAAGGACACTTGGCATAATTGATAACAAAGTATTAAAACCTTGGGTTACACGCAGTCGGTATCCTGGTGTAATTATTAAACAAAGTATTAAGACCTTGTTACAGTTTAAGTCCCCAATTAGTTGGAATATTTGACTTCGGATATAAGGATAATTTGACGAGGATACTCGCACTTTATATTTATGACTGATGGATTGTTATGGACAAAAACCAGACGGACATATTAAATAATCCAGGACAAAGAACAATTAACCCATGGGAATAAACTAAAATCAACACGTCAAACGTCATGATTATGGAAGTTTAAATAAGCATAATTCCTTTATTTTCATATTTAATTGCACTTCTAATTATCGCACTTTTATTTATTGTCATTGTATTTAATTGCACTTTTAATTTTCGTACTCTTTAATTATCGTAATTTTATTTTATCGCACTTTTATTTATCGCAATTTCATTATCGTTATTTACTTTACGCTTTAAATTAAGTTGTATTTATTTTTAATATTTTACATTAGGTTTTAACTGCGACTAAAGTTTTAAAAATCGACAAACCGGTCATTAAACGGTAAAAACCCCCATTTATATTAATAATATTACTTATATATATATTTGTATTTTTATAAAGTAAAACTAATATAGCGTTAAGCTTTGTTTAAAGATTTCCCTGTGGAACGAACCGGACTTACTAAAAACTACACTACTGTATGATTAGGTACACTGCCTATAAGTGTTGTAGCAAGGTTTAGGTATATCCATTCTATAAATAAATAAATATCTTGTGTAAAATTGTATCGTATTTAATAGTATTTCCTAGTAAAAATAAAGCTATTTCATATACACCTCGCATAACATCAGTTATTTTATCAGCGGTGCCTCAATGTGATGTTACAAGATTGGTTTTGGGCATTTTATGATGAAAATCTAAGGAAGAATCTGAGTACGTGTTAAGCTGCGGAGCGGCTGGAGAGCCCGCGGCGCGGGTTATAACTGTTTTTGAAGGTCGAGCATTATATTAAAAGAGGGATTGGTGGCAAGAGTTAAGCCGGGGCGCGGCTGGCAAAGCCGCGGCGCGGGTCGATCCTGGTGACGAATTTTGGGCTATAAAAAGGGAAATTAAACCCTAACTTTGAATCACTTTTATCCAGACGAATTCCAGCAGCTTTGGGGCAATTTTTGGTGACTTTTGGGGAATCCCAACATCATTCAATCAACTCAATCATTTCGGGAACGCATTTCGATTCGTCAATCGTTCAAGATCACGATTTTAACTAGGTTTAATTCTTATCAAACATAATGAATTATCTTAATTGTTTATTTATGATTTTGTTTTCAGCCATGATTGTTGGCTAAGTTTTCAATTCTTGTCTAGATTAATAACCGAGGATTTGGATGTTATGATTTATGATTTATGAACTTATGCATGTTTATTTCAATAGTTTGAATAAAAGATCGATTCTTATTGATGTTTAACTTTATGAACTTAATTGATTAGTGTATTTGTTTGATAAAGAGAACTCTTGTTGATTTAATACACTAGTTTACAATTGATTTGTCTTAATTGATTGTTTGCTAAACCGGACCAAAGGGGTAAATTAAGTTTAAACGGTTAGGCGATATAGGGGTGAATTGTGTAGAGCGAATGCAAAGGCAATTGTTATTCAAATCTTTGATCTAGTTAATTAATTAGTCACAAACGAAAAGGTCTTAGGTGCCAGGGAACCCTATATCTAGTAATTCTAGTTTGAGCTCTTACTAAAGAGAACTCTTGGCGGGTCGACTGAGTAATTTGCATGTATTAAGTCTTGAATTGGGCTAAAGTATAAAAACATCCAATTCCGAGGGTAAAAGATCTAGACGAGCATTTCCATTCCATTTAATATCAAAACTATCTTAGTTGCTTTCTTGTTCTTTTAAATTTTTATAAACTTAAAATCCAAAAATATTTTTTTTACTTTCAAATCAAATCTTGATTTGGCTAATCGTTAAATAACCACAAAAACCATTATCTCGTACTTTCAATTTTCATAGATTAACTTAGTTTATTTCATTAGTTGCAATCTTAATTATCACTTTAAACTGTCCTTGGAACGATTTCGGATTTACCAACTTTATACTATTGCACGATCGGGTACACTGCCCGTTAGTGTGTAGTAATCTTTTAACCGGTGTTTCCAGAGATAAATTATATACGCGATTTTACACATCAATTTTCCAAGAGATAATTGTATGCCACTTTCATCATTGCTTCTTGTTTACTTTGTGGTTATAAATAGCTTCGTTTTTCTCCTGGGTTTTTCACTTTTTTACTTCCAACTATTCTACATTTGTGTCTTCAACACTGCTTCACTTTATAAATTCTCAGCCTTCGAAAATTGTCTTTCAATGTTATGAATAACCCCTTTGCTTGATTAATCATTGATGTTGTTGTTGTTGTTGTTGTTGATGCTCTAAAGATGGTGTTGCCGTTATTCGCTGAGGCATATTACTCACAGCATTGGTAAGCGTTTGTGTCTTTCCTTTTCTGTCTTCTCTTCTTGTGCGGCCTTTTTATTGCTTTTTTTTGTTTTGTTTCAGGATTCAATTTGGATCTGAAGATTTGTTTCGAATCTTTGAATTTTTTTTGGACGTATTCCGCCCTCAACTGCGGATAGATTGGAAATTACCGAACGCCGATGGTCGTTCGATGTATCTTATGTCATTCGATTGGTCGCCGCGTTGTTGGATCTTCCGGACTCGAGGAATACGATTCGTTTGCGCTCGGATAACGATGTGCTATGCGCATCTCTTACGAACGAAAGTTGTTTCTTATGCTTCCGGTTGATTTCGAAACTCGAATCACGACCCGTTGGGCTGTCGGACATTTGTCCGTCTTGCAATCTTCCCAATACCAGCCGGGCCATGTTGGTGATTGCTCGTTGAGAGCTTTTGATTTCTTTCAACATATGTGCCCATTTTCACTTCTTTTTGGGGGTGAGCTTTGACAGATCATATACGAGTGTTTCCTTTTGTTTGTATAAGATTTGATGATATTTTTGTGCTGAAACCATAGGTTGTTAGGGTTTTCAGCTTTTATACATGTAGCTTTCGTGCCTAGTAATGAAATGAACTGCGTTTGTCTTCCGTCTTCCCTAAAAAGGTGTATGGTCTCGTCGTCGGGGGCATTCGGTTTTTTCTTGAAGTGTTTTAGTGCCTCCGGCGCATCTGATACGTTTCAGCTTGTATGGAGGCACTATCTCTGATCCGACTTTGTTCTTAATCCGGAGATGGTCAACAAGGTTAAGGTGAATGCCTTTCAGGAGGTTCGTACGGCGCAGGCAGCGGTGAATATCCGATTTAAATAATATAGGGATTTGTATGGGAGTACGATGGTCAACCAATTGTTAGAATATAAGTTCGTTGTTTTGTTGGGCATTTGTATTGTATCCGAGGCATGTATCTTGGATGCCAATTTTTGTAACGGTTTCCCCGTTGTGGTTGTGTAACCATGCGAATGTTTATGCGATTGTCATGCTTTCTTGTTGAACTAGTTCATATCTTCGTATGTAGGTCTAGACTACACTTGTATTAGTTTTGGCGTGTACACCGTGCAGTCACGCGTGTTTATGCAATCTACTCATTGGCCGTTTATCAGTATAAACTTGTACCGACTAGGGCTAGACAATCACCTCTTAAAGGGGTACAAAATAACATGCATGGGACTTATGTGGATGCCGGAATCCGTCTGCCGCTAGCCAGTTATAATTATTTGAACATCGTTGTGAATAACGTAATGACAAAGTTATTGTAAACGGTAGAATGCTTTTATTAGTTCCTTAAAAAGGAAAAAACATACATGAGTTCTTTATTAAAAAGAAAAAGACAAACATCAAGATAACCATGGGTTGAAGTGATCAGTTTCAATCACGGTATCTATCTAAATTTCAATTGCTCCATTCAGCCACTTTCGTTTTCTTCAATCGCTATCCTGTCTCGGTTGGAGCTCTTACAACTTTTAGTCCTTGAACGCTTGAGTGTCGGATTAAGGGGTTTAGCCTTTTCGCGCACACTATTAAATGATTTCTCCCATCTTGATCTGCGACGTCTGCTGGCAACTACCTTCCCTGCTGCATTAATCATGACCGAATTTTTGCTACCGGGGTGTACCGGCGGGGGGAAGAAGGTTAGCCTTTTGAGGACAGTAACATGCTTTTCTTTCATGACGTGTGGTGCCCTCCATGATGCGGCGTATTGCCCATCTCGAATGCCTTCATTACCGGGAAAAGGGTGTCGGATGGATTGAACCTTGGCCACGCTTTGCCGGGTTGGTAGCTTGAGTATGCCGTGAGCGGTAGACGTTATCGCACCGAACTTCTTGAAGAATTGTCTTCCTAGTATCACGTTTGTAGCAGTCGCAGATTTGATGACATAAAAGTCGATGACTTCGCTACAGAGGTAGGGTTGAACACCCACCGTGACCGTTGCCTTGAGCCTACCAATTGCTTCTTCAGTGCAACATGAGAATCCAGAGATGACGGCGTTAGATTGTCTCATCTTCCTTTCGACACATTTTGGGAGCCAGGAAAGGCAATGAGCATACAAGACTTCGACTTCGCTTCCTGTGTCGGTGTAAATTTCGCTCACAGGGAACCTATCTATCAGGCCGGTAATGACTACCGGTTCATCCCAAGAGTATCGTGGCGGTATTCCCGGGAATGTGATGGCATCATCTTTCCAGGAGCTCCGGGGGACAAACGCGTCCTTCTCGACGTTGATCATGTTGATGACAGCTTTATCTTTCGCCTTCTCACGTTTCTTACCGTCTTCCTTCTGCCAATTGAACGTTTTGTTGAGATCAGCCTTTTTGAACTTCCGTCCTGACAAAAAGTGATTGAGCTCACCTGCTTTGATTTTGGCGATGATTTCGCGTATCAGCGCCTTGCATTCATCAGTGTCGTGACTTGTCTTCGTGGAATTCACAGTATTTGTAATACTTTTGACCATCCCGCTTTTCTAACGGTGCCGGAGGGGTAAACTTTGCCTTTACGGGTTCCGTTAACAGTATTTCCCTTGGAGTTTTGGATAGGCTGTCGATTAGGGACCCCTTATCATATGGACTTCGGCTGCTCTTATCATGCCTATGGCTGACATGGCTTTTGCCGTGACTGTTGTGGCCTTTGTGATGGCTTTAGCTGCGCCTGCTGCTGTCGTGGCGGTGCCTGCTGTCGCTTCTTCTTTCCTCTTCTCTTTTCTTTTCGTCTCGGTGATACCCGGCCTGTCTCTCCCTCCCAGAGTGTTGGTATTGTCTTGCTACCGTCACAGCGTCTGCAAATGTACCATGGATGTTCCATCAGAGTTCAGAGACAAGCGACGGGTGTGCATCTTTGTCCAGGCACGTTATGAATCCGGAAATCTTTTGTGTTTCCGGGAGTCCTAGGATTTTTTGACATTCCAGCATGTATCTCGTAATGAAGCTTTCAAATTTCTCCCCCCGGTACTTTGGTATTTCATGAGCATACAGGTGTGTATACGTGTGTCAGCGGAGGTTCTGATATTGCATGAGAAACTTTTCCCACAAGTTCGCGAAGCATGTGATTCCGTTAGGTGGTAATTTTGCGAACCACTCCCTGGCAGGCGACTGTAGTACAGTCGGAAAGAGATGACACGCTACCTCATCACTCCAATGTTGGGTTTTCATGGCACCCTCAAAGATTTGTAGGAAATTGTCCGGGTCAGTAGTGCCATTGTACACCCCCAAAGTGACCGGTATGACGATGTTAGCAGGGAGAATGCAGCCGGCGATCCGTTCACAGAGCTTTTGGCTAGTAGTTGGCATCTCAACCGGTCGCTTTGCTTTGTTATCGGTGATTAGGGAGAACAGATTTTCGAATGCAGTCCCTTGGACGATGGGTTGCGATAGTGAGTGTTTATATGCCGGTGGCGCAGCCTGCACGAGGAGCTCGGTCAGCCATGCATTCATGGCAGCTTTGGTGACACCCTTGCTTCCCGCCCCGACGTTTAACATTGGGCTGGTTTTCAGAATGTCTAGAGTTTGCGATTGATGCTTCTCTGCTAGACTGCTATCGTTCAGCATGGACTAGCTTTTCGATCACTTGTTTCTCGACGTCGGCTGAGATCATTTTGGTGATCGTGTCGGTGTCGCTGTGAGACGATCCTATGCCGCTTGAACCATCAGTTTTAAGACCAAGAGTGCCAAGCTTCAACCTCTCTCCACCGAGCGGTGATCCCTCATGTGTATCCTCGTCGTCATCGGAGACATTCATCTCGTCTCTCGACGCGTCACCGGAGTGAATGTGAGCGATTGATTGTTTTGAGGTTGAGGTGGTTCCACCGGTGGTAAGCTTCCTTTGTTTAGAGGTGGTTGAGCGTCGTCGTTTGTTCCCTTCTTGCTTGCCTTTTCGCTACTTGGTTTCACTGTGTTGTTCATACCTTTAGGTGGCGTCATTTGATCAAACCAAAATCGTCTCTTGTGAATAGATTTCGGGTTTGAGTGCTTGATTTGGGAAAAAGAGTAGATCGAATGTTTTAACTCCAATAATTGTGCGAACCCCGATTTGGAATCTGAATTCCAAGGACGTAAAACAATCGATTGAATTAATCTTATTCGATCGGAATCGAATAAGTTAATATCTTAGTGTAAATTGGCTCCGATGGTGATCGGAGTGCTGATCAGAATTAAGCTAACGACTGGAGTAATGCTATCGTAATTGATTTGGGCAGAGTAACATTAATGCATCCAGTGTTGTTCGAATGAAAGATCTTGTTTGCATATTTATAGATGTTAAGAGGGAATGATGACGTGGCACATGTCCCTTTCATGGTTGTAACGAACTTTGTCAATGCTGAGGGGTGACGTGGCACCTGTCCTTTTCATGAGAATAACAGATCCTAACAAACTTTCCTAGATTCGCGGGCTGACATGGCATGCAACTTGCTTGCATGCTTGTTCCGTTGTCAGGTACTCGTTCCGGGATGAAGTGTTTGCTCCGGGACAATGTACTTTCTCCGAGACGTCGTGCTTGTCCCGGGAGAGTATCCTTGTGTTGGGTTGCAACGTCGTGACGATACTGACGGTATGTTGGTTCAGCCTAAGGCATCACGGTGCCCTCAGTCTAGCCGGGAAGGTTTTGCTTTCTATTTGTTCCAAGTGTTTCTTCACGGTTATAGTTATCATGACTGGCTGCGTGATGCCAGTTACGTGTATGTCATCCGAGCACTCGGTCTAGCCATTCGCTCGGCGTGGTAAAGTTGCTGAGATGTCGTCGGATAGGTGTCGGGAAAGGGTCCATATTCCGGTATGTGCCCGGAAAGAATCTTTGCCGAGATGCTTGCCTGTTTTTGAGACGGATTATTATGCGTATCTTTAATTGGTTATAAAGATAGTTAAGCCCTTAAAAGAATTTAACCATAAAGAACACAACTTTATTTATAAATATTATAAAATACTATATTTAATTCATATTGTACAATTTTTTTAAGTTGTAAATATTACATCCCTTTAATATTTAATAATTATTAATCGTTATTATAAGAGAAATACTACATCCACGCAAAATATATATAAAAGTTTTCACGCAATAATGTGTACCAATCACACGAAAGAAGCAAAATAGGGGGGAAAATTTTTTTAATTGGTGCATTTACTCGTCAGTGTGATTGTGTGAATTAGGGATGGCAATGGTTGTAAAAAAAGTACGAGATCCGCGGGTATCCGTACCCGTTATGGGTGGATAAATACAAAAAGTTCACTAGTGGACTCGTTTAGGGTAAAATTTTATACCCGCAGACAGGTCGCGGACGGGTGATGGATATTCTACATCCGTCGCGGGTAAAATCCGATCAGAGAATTCTATACACCCGTTTGAAGACTCCGCGGATATACCCGTCAAATATGCACTATACTAACGAGCGTGTACTTAACTCAAGATTCATTATGTGTGTCGTTAACTTATTGTTTATCATGTTTATGTTCTCAATACAATTAATAGCTACTTACTTTGAAATTCTAAACCGTTTAAAGAATAGCTGTCTATTATTGATGAGGATAAATATTAAATTATGTATGTACATCATAATTTTTATCATGTAAACAGAATAGTACTCTGTATTCCGTATGGATTAGTAGTCGGTATTTGCGAACAATTCTTATAGCTTATATATCCTATTTGTATATACCTTGTAAGTAACTAGAGGGGGGTGAATAGTTACTTAATACGTTTTTAACACTTTTTCGATTGATCACCAAATTCGATTAACTTTGATCAATCAATTCAACTCAAACTTAATGTGTGTGGTGTATATGTTCAAAATGATAAATGAAGTAATGTAAAGACATAGACACAAGGATTTATAGTGGTTCAGGTGGATGTTAACTAATCCACCTTAATCCACTCCCCGATTACACTAATCGGGATTTGTTGCTTCACTAAGCACTGTTCTCCAAACCCGGTGGAGATCCGACTTACAAGTCTTCAACTTCTTTGGTAGACAAAAAACCTAATCTTTCTATCCCTTTGAAAGATCAACTCCAACCTAGATCAACTTGTCTTCATCTTGGACAAGTATTAATCTCCAAATAGGATTAATCAACTTTCTAAGTCCCTTTAAGGAAGTAGATCACTAAGCTAGCCTATGCTTCTACTAATTGAAGTTACAAGACTTATACACTTTGTAATGATGATCCTAAGACAATACTAGGACATACATTACACTAAGTAAACTCACAAGATTAATGATTTTGATTAGTAAGTTTACAACAACCAAATTCTATATATATAAGATTATAGAATCTTCTCTTGCTAGATCACATTTGAGTACTAATTAGAGCCCTTGTGATCTCTGGAAATAAGCCTTTGAAATATGTAAGTGAGTCAGCTTCAAATGCTCAATAAAGTTTACCTTTTATAGTGGGATTCAAAAAGTAGCTGTTGACACACGGTTGCCAGCACAGTCGACCATGGTTTGACCGTGCATGCTCCAGTCCAAATTTAGTATCCGTTGTATAGCCATTTGACTCAAATTTGAACACCGCATTTTGACACCTTTACTCCTTCTAGCACCTGCAAAAGAAACCAAATATCCTATGCAAGTACTATATGCATTAAGTGTGTGAGATTTGGTCTTTTTGTGTGAAAGTGACTTAACATTCCACAAGTGGTAAATCCAACATTCTTGGAGAAGTGTCTTGATTGATATTTTGGAAAATCTCAGTTTGGTCAAGACTTAGTTAGCCACATTAATGCCTTTGGTTCAATTCTAAAGACTAGTCACTATGTCATTAACTTCCTAGTTTCAATTAATCACAAGTCATGTTCCATTTGAGTTTAGGTAGTGATTAATTGAATGATGTCTTTCTAAGATAATCATTAAGTATGTAGAGACATCAAAGTTAAGTCATACTTGAATAAGCAATCACATTTAGTTACTTAGACTAGACCAAATAGACAATTGACTATAATTTCATTGTGAACCATTTTACACTTAATCTTTTGGAGCATGTTAGTTACTTGAATCCTAACTAGTAAGCTTATAGCAAACATATTAATCAAGTAGACAAATTTATGAGTATCAAGCATATTGGCAAGTAGCAAGTAATACTCACACATAGCAAGAGATAGTAATTCTAGGATCAATCTACAACTTATAATTCAAGCTTTTAACAAGTTTAATTGCAATATAACATATTGCTTGATTAATGTGTAAGCACACATTAATGTCCAACATATGCACAAGGTAAGAGCAATCTCTAGTTGGGATTTGGTGACCATCCTAAATGTATCTAAGTGTATTTTAGAATTACAAGTCTTTACTAGTTACACTTGAGAGCATTGTTCCTTATTTAACCTTAATTAATCACTAAGTCATTTTTAATAGCATTTATTGTTCAGGTGATATTGGCTTAAGTGTGTTAGCAGTGTTGTAAAAAACCCGATTACTCGCCGATTAATCTTCGATTAATCATTTTTAAGAGCAATCCATTCCGTTTTCCAAAACTTCGTTTAATTAAATGGTCAACGTCAATTGATGGATCTAAATCGAATTTGGTAACCAAAATCGGTCAAAGTAAAAAAATGTTTACCATTTTAACATGAATATAATCTAAAACTTTATAGTTTTGGAGCAAAATAAACAATTTTAGACAATTATGTTAAAATTTATTTTTATATTTATGATTTTTTTCTATATTGACACATATAATTTTTAAATTTTAATATTTTAATGTGTACAGTACAATCCGATTAATCTCCGATTAATCCCCGAATTGCCGATTAATCTTTTCAAAGTCCCGACCGATTAATCCCCGAATAGCGAATTTTGCAACCTTGTGTGTTAGTACTTGATGATCATACTAAGGATGTCTAGATACGATTTAAGATCACAAGTTATTATTTAACGCTTATGTGTTAAGCCTAATCTTGGTTAATTTGTCATTAAGATGTCATTAGGCGTAATTAACCACAATTAGTGTTTTTATGACCAAAACTCAATTGAGTATGGAGAGGACATCTATTCTAAGCATGTTGAGAAAGGTTTCATGTAATGACCCAACCCGTTATTTTAAGAAAAACGTACAATTTTTTTTTTTGGAATATAACATGTCGTCATATCCAACAAACCATCACATCACAATTAATTGTTACGTGTTCAAAAGGCGCATACAACAAGATTAAGAGTTTACAACCACATTCGGGCTCAATGACCCATTTTACAATTCTCAAAATTATAAGTTTCGACCAATTAGTTTAAGTTCCAAACATCACTAGAGCATGGGTTTGGGGTTAAACTACCCAAACATTAGGTCGAACTTCCAAAAGCAATCCATAAGGCACTAAAGGGGAAAGCCTAGTCCACAACTTTGCCCTTGCCACGATCCGCGCCCGCATCTAAAAATATAAACAACGAGAGGGTAAGCTAAAGCTTATTGAGTAGAATAAATATATTCATGCATATACAATTTACCTACACGCATCCAACACACCATACAATGCATATAATCGCATAACATCTCATAACAAAAGCTAGTATCAACAAATCGTACAACTAGCAACATCATAAGCATAATATAATAATCGTAATGAAAATAGAATGCTAAACATAAAAAAGTACAAACCATGGTTAACCAAGATCAAAAGGGAATGACCTCGCGAACAAGTCATCGGTGTTCACAACAACCGTTAGCGCCCAAAAACGGCTATGGTATGCTAACCCTGAGGTGTCCCAAAACGGATATGGTATCACCCCTAAGTGCACAAAAAATGGCTATCGTAACACTTAATCAACGTGTGAGTAAAACACGGCTATTACTCACCACCATGTGCACAAACATGGCTATGTGCACAATTAATACGGGCAAATAAATCATATACATACATACAAAAATATTTCACTCACCTTGTCTTCTTGGTGAGATTTCCAACACAACTTGTAATTTTTGAAGCAAGTCACCTAATAAAATTTAATGCCCAATTAATTCACAAAACAAGTTGGACTATTCACCAACTAACCACACTAGTGCATTTATGACCCCAAAAGGGTATTTATGACTCATTTGCACTAGAATCACAAAGTCGAGGTCAATTTCACAACTAATCACTAAAAGCTAGTGATTACGATTCTAAGACCTCTATCAATACAAGTCTAGGATATTTTCATACCCAATTCAACCCGCTAGGTCAAACTTACCCATTTGACCCATTTCAAGTCAACCATTAACCTCAACAACCATTCTTTCACTAACACATGAGTGTGTTAGTGATCCAACATCACAAACAACCCTACAACTTCAAGTTTCATGGCCAAACCCTAGATTATAAGCCTTAGGGTTTCCATTCAACCATTTCACCCCAAAATCGCCCATTTAACCCTAAAATGAGTCTTACAACAAAACCCATAACCAAATCACTAGTCATAAAACAATTAAGAGTTAAAACTTGGAATTAACACTTACCAATAATACCAAAACGTAGCTAGAGACGTAGCGAACAACTTTAATACTTGGGCTTGGGCAAGATTTGGTCTCCTTCTTTCTAAAAGTAAGCTTTCTCTCTCTAAACCCTAACTCTCTCTCTAGAATCAAAGTGTGTAGGTGAAAGAGTAAGAAATAAGATAAAGATAAGCTTTGGGTCAGTTCTTATGGCCTCAAACCTTCCACAATGTGAAAAGACCATTACACCCTCAAAAGTTGCATTAAAAATCGAATTTAATACCAGATCTACACACTTACCGCGTTTCGCGACGACGGGTCACGGTTCGCGATAAACCCAAACGCGACACACCCGACTAAAACGCGATAATCTGGTCAGGGATGGGGTTTTCAAGTCGTCGCGTTCCAGACACGTTTGTCGCGTATCGCGACTTACCAAAAAGCGATGTACTCGTTCAAAACGCGATAGTTTACCAGTTTGCACCCTAAACTCAAATTCCAATCATTTTAAGTCATGAATAACAATATAGATGTGTTCTAAAGGTCAATTGCGTACCTTTGGACAACGTGAGACGTCCCAAGTGACTTTTCGGAAAACGGGTGCTACATTTCATGAATTATAGATTTCGGGAACTAGTCAAACTTTATTTGGTCAAAAATGGTAACAGAGAAAACTGCAGTCGCACTGCGGTTGACCGTGGTGGCGACCGTGCAACTTGTTTTCATAAAACTGCGTTGCAATACAGGTTGAGGTTTCACGGCTGAATATACGGTCGACCGTGCCTTTGACCGTGTATGTTGCTGAACTTTTAAATCTATTCTTAAGCTATGTAACGACCCTGGATTTTCCAACATTTATTTATTAATAATTATTATTATTAATAAGTGTGATTAAACGAATGTATGTTATTACATTTACATGTTGCCATGATTAACCATACTTGACTTTAAATGCCCGAAACGTCTTTGTGTTTAACGGCTTTAAAACGATAGAAAAGTTTTTTTTTTTTTAATTTATGTGCTTGCCCAGATCAAGGCTTATGCCGCGGCGCGGCTTCTTTTGTCGCGGCGCGACACTCAACGGAAATTTGACCCATGCTTAGCTGCCTTTCTGTTACCAAATCAAGCTTTATGCAGCGGCGCGACACCAATTGTCGTGGCGCGACATAACACTCGGGCTGGTACAAACCTGCAACTCACAACTAAATCCACATTTTACCAATTCCTCAACTCAAAACACAACAAGTCATCATAAAGCAAATTTAAACTTGATGAAACCAGTTTCTAACATCATTCAACGCTACGAACATCCTTTAAATCAAGAAAACGCGTTTACACTTTTCAAACACATCATTTGGTCCCAAAATATAACGAAAACATAAATGACAAGTACAAAAGACTCGGCGTTGATAAGCGGTACCGATAGAGCTTGATTCAAAAAGAGACTTGCATTACCACTTACTCTAATGCCAATGCTCCGCTACTCTTCAAACGGGTTCTTTACCTTCTCGATGACCTTTTGTTCCTAAAAACATAAACAACACGGGGGTAAGCTTTTACACTTAGTGAGTTATAGGCAAATAATATAGCATAATACATTTGGGCATAACAATCACATTTCTTGTCTTTCAACCTAACGGTTGCTTACATACTCTCGAATCCGACTCTTAATTACCATAGACATAACTTACTAGGCCAACCCTAGTAATCATGTCTAAGCTAACCATAGGCATACTCTTATGCCTAAGCTACTTTAATCACATTTCAATGATACATATACACATAGACACCCAAAGTGTCTAAGCTAAACCATCCATAGACAAGATTACTAGCAATGTAATAATCTTGCCTAAGCTAAACATCAACCATAGATACAATTATTAGGTGAACCTAATAATTCTATCTAAGCTACTCAACTAGTGCACTTAGTCGTTACTCTCTTGCACGGATGCAATCCGAGAACACTAAGCCACTCTTGACCCGCCCATGTTACCCCCTATAAACTCACCTTGATTAAACGGATTTCCTTGATCACTTAAGGCTCCTTTACCTTGATTAGCACCTATACATGAGCTAATCTCATCAATAACATAACTCAATCAAAATTACAACATTTATAAACTTTCACACCTTCATACACTTATACGTTGACTTAACCCCCTATTTGCTACCACATACACATAAACACATACATACATAGCATTTTAACTTACCTTTTCCAATATAACATCATTATCAAGCCAACATCATTTCCTTAATCATACAAATCTCTAGTTCATCTCTTTATAAACATAACATGCAATTCCTTCAAATCTTCCATTAACATCAAATGTACATAAATCCATTTCCATTACTAGCAACCCTAAAGCATCAATTATCCAAATTCCATGACTTACAACAATAACAACAATTCATACATGAACTTTCTTCTTCATAATTATCAACTAGAATACATAAACATTTCATTGAGGCATTTCATCAAACACCTAGTGTGCATGGCTTGAATCTAAGCTAGAACATCACTAAATTCACCATATTCATCACATATACTTAAAATGCAAGTTCATACATGAACTTACTTCCAAAATCACTAACAAATTCGTTTTAAATCAATCAAGTGTGCACATTTTCAACAAACAACAACCTTTAAGCTTAAGATTCATCACAAACACTCAATAATAGTAATACTTAGACATAAACATTCATACCTTGTCTCTAGGGGTTCAAGAACCCTAATTGTGCACAAAGAAGAGAAATTTGAAGAATTAAAACTTACTAGGATGATTAGAGTGCCTTAGACTTCACAAAATTTCATTTGCATGAACACAATTTCTTCATTTGAGGCCTTCTCTTCCTTCTCCTTGTTTGGGTCGACACAAGCACACACACACACACACACTGTATTTTATTTTTGCAACTGAACATGAGTTTACAGTGTTTTCCTCTTTTAATTAAATTAACTTTGCTAAATTGCACTTTCTACCCTCCCCACCAAAACTATAATGAGGGAGGTCCTTAATTCTAACTTTTCATCTCTAGTCCCTTCTAACTTAACTAACAAGCTTAACTCTTGTCCATTTATTTATACAAAATCATACCATCCATGTATATAACAATAAAATTACGTAAAATAATACCTTAAATAATTGGGATGTTACAACTCTCCCCCTCTTGGATTGTTCGCGTCCTCGCGAACCATTCTTGATGCAACGATGGATAATACTTCATAAGCCATTCTTCGGGTTCCCACGTACATTCGGAGCCCTTTCTAAATTGCCATAACACTTTCAATAACAAAACCGACTAATTTCTTAATTGCTTCACCTTATGATCCAAAATCTTTATTGGCTTTTCCGCATATCTTACCTTATTATCAACCTCAATCTCGTTCAATGGGACATAAGTTGATTTATCCGCCAAACACTTTCTCAGTTGTGACACGTGAAACGTGTCATGTATATTACTCATTTCATCAGGCAAGGCTAAACGATAGGCTACCTTCCCGACTTTCGCCACTATCGCAAATGGTCCCACAAATCTTGGACCCAATTTTCCCCTTTTTCTAAAGCGAATAATACCCTTCCACGGGGAAACTTTAAGCATTACTTTATCACCCACTTGAAATTCTATCGGCTTCCTTCTTTTATCCACATAAGACTTTTGTCGATCTTGTGCCGCTTTCATTCTTTCACGAATTTGATCTATCATTTTGATTGTTTGTTGTACTACTTCCGTGCTTCCTAATTCCCTTTGACCCACTTCACCCCCAACATATTGGGGTTCTACATCTCCTTCCATACAACATCTTATAAGGCGTCATTCCGATAGTAGAGTGATAACTATTATTATACGAAAATTCCACTAAAGGTAGATGAGTATCCCAACTACCACCAAAATCAATGACGCATGCTCGTAACATATCCTCAAGAGTTTGGATAGTTCGTTCACTTTGGCCATCCGTTTGTGGGTGAAACGCGGTACTCACATGCAACTTAGTGCCCATCTCTTCTTGAAACTTTCTCCAATATCGTGAGGTGAATCGAGTGTCACAGTCCGAAACAATGGAAACCGGTATTCCATGTCTTGCAACAACCTCCTTCATATATAACTTAGACATTGCTTTCGATGATGAAGCTTCTCTTATTGCCAAAAATAACGCACTCTTAGTCAATCTATCAACAATAACCCAAATTGCGTCGTGTTGTCGAGGGGTCTTAGGCAACTTAGTCACTAAATCCATTGTAATATGTTCCCATTTCCAAACCGGTACTTCTAATGGTTGTATCTTACCGTAAGGAATTTGATGATCGGCTTTCACTTGAAGACAAGTAAGACATTTATGCACATACTTAACTATATCCCTCTTCATTCCCGGCCACCAATAGTCTTTCCTTAGATCTCTATACATTTTCGTAGCACCGGGGTGAATCGAATATTTAGATTTGTGAGCTAAGTCAAGGATGATTTTTTTGTTGTTACAACCGTAGCTCTTGGTGTTCTACTTGGTGGTTTGATGGTGGGTTTTACGGCCAACAGTAAACACAGAATCATGATGGTATTTGAATGATGGTTGTGTTTTAAGTGGTGAGGGTGGTGGCTATGTTTGATCAACAAAGGTGGAAGTGGTGGACGTGATCGTCTACGATAACAAAAGAAAACAAACGGGGCATCAAGTAGTTTGGCAACAATGGTATCAAGATGAAGGTATTTGGTTGTGGTAATTGATATAGAGGGTGGTGGTTCGTATGATTTTATCAATAATGAGAGAGAATCGTTCGTTGTATAAAAGAAGTGAGTGGTATCGACGTTTAAACATAGAGACGGGAGAAAGAAGATAAAAAAAAATAAAAGTTGAAACGGACTGCTAACAGAATTTGTACGGGAGTCGACAGGATCTTCAATCAATAAGGAAAAAAGATATCGCAGATTAGGTATTAGGTTTTGTAATTCAGTGATTTTTGATGCAGACAAGTTTATCAATCAGGGAGACAGATTAAACAGTGAAGATCACGATTGAGAACTGAGATTGTAAATATCTGTAATTATATTTGTATATAACTGGATTATATAAATCTGTATAAGTATTTATATATTTTTATATGACTGTATTTTGTATTTATATAAATAAATATCTCTGTCTATAATACGTATCTATATATGATTCTGATTGTAAATACATATCTGTTTATATATATTAGCATTTATAAATGAATATATCTATTTTTTTATATATATATCTATACATATATTATCTATATAATATAATTAATCTTATAAATTAATAAATACAATTATAACTATAATAATAATACTCTTAATAATATTTATAATAATAATAATATTATTGAAAATAATATATCTATAAGATTTATAATTAATAATAATATTTATAATAATGATAATATTAATTATAATAATACTAATATTATTAACGATAATAATTTTAGTATAATATTAGTAATTATAACAAGTTATATTTATCACACTTCATATATATATATATATATATATATATATATATATATATATATATATATATATATATATATATATATATATATATATTTACAACTACTGTTCGTGAATCGCCGGGCACAGTTAAAGTTCAATTGAATATATTAAACAGTTTAAAATTTCAAGACTCGACATTCCAGACTTTACTTATGGTGTCGAAATCATATAAGAATAAGATTTAAATTTGGTCGGAAATCTCCGGGTCATCACATAAAACAATTGACGTTGGTTATGACGTCACCTTTTATTATGAACGCAAACTCTTTCGAAACAGCATATAGTGTTTGACCTTGTAATGATCCTGTTGTTGATGGTCCGTACATGTTGATTTAGTACGGGGCATCACAAGCTATGTTTGACTTGGTCATTTGCAAGATAAAGTATGGATTGGTGACCTTGCGTGTTTTATGTTAAGATGTCGATCATCACTTATGCATATGTATGTGTCATCATCAAAACATATTCTTTGGTTAATCATACTTAAGTTTGTCGTTTAGTTCATTCAACCAACATTCTTCCCCTTTTTGATGATGACAAACATACAAGTGATGAGGGACATTTTGCTATAAATACGCAAGTGTTAACAACCAACATACCTATATAATTAATAATGGAATAGGTTGTTCATAAATAAGATTCACGTAGTATTTTGAGTAATTTAAATTAGATTAGAATGTGTTACTTAGACTAATTGTAGATTTGTATATATACGAATATACCTCATCCACATCCTATCAACTTGTATTGAGTTAGTCGATACAATGGTAGAATGAGAAATCGATATTTAATTTTATTGTATCATGAACATAAACATGGTCATGTAGTTGATTGATGTTTTATATGTCTCTTTAAATTATGTAATGATATTTTTGTTTGAATTAGTTACATTTGTTTCATGAAGAAGATCCGCGGGTAAATCTGTGGCCCGCGGATATCTGCGGGTACGGATATGGATCTAAAAATAAACCAGTTAATGAAAATCCGCGGATTAAAGGATTGACAAAAAATCCACGGATACGGATGATAGGATCCGCACTCACGACCCGCGGGTGACATGCCTAGTGTGAATAGTTTTGAGTGAAATTTGTATGGACATTGCAAATCTCTTGAAATAAAACTTGGATTTTGGTAGCACTATGAACATTAATTGTGTTAGAAAGTAGGCGCTTTTTAACTTGGATTTTGGTAGCACTATGAACATTAATTGTGTTAGAAAGTAGTTTTTTTTTTTTTTTTTTTTTTTTTTTTTTTCACGTTACAATTACTCATTCATGGATTCTTATAATCAATCGTTTTTATATTGACTACAGGTTTTTGTTTGAAGTTACTATATACAACTTCATTTTATTCGTTATTTATTTATTTTTTATTCGTTATGGTAATGGCTGTCCCATTATTATTATTATTATTATTATTATTATTATTATTATTATTATTAGATATTAGATTAGATTTATTATTATTAATATTAATATTAATATATATATATATATATATATATATATATATATATATATATATATATATACACACTAAAAGTGGTGGGGTTTGTGGTCGTTTTGGCCACCCCCACCACATGAAACGACAATTTCTCAAACTCAATCCCAAAAAAGCCAAAACACCCCCCTCAACTTTTACAAGCTTATAAAAAAACTCTATACTTCAAGGGAGTAAACTGTCAATTCTGAAACTTAAAATAAAAACTTCCCCCAACGCCTTCGACAGCCCGTATCTTCCTCCTCGCTCCGATTCAAATTTCACTGAAACAACCCAACCCGTATTTCATACGATAATTTTTTTTTTTTTTTTATATACAATACACATTTACACGCCAATTAAATATGTAAACCATTTCACAAGTTCCATTTAAACGTACAACAGTTTAAATGTTTACCAAGGGCACAAAGGCCAATAATTAAGTTTAATACAAGTTTGACCTACTACAATGATAGTTTATAATCCAAACGACATTCGAGCATGGTTTGGGGCTAAACTACCCAAAACGTTAGGCCACTTCAAAAGCTATCCAAAAAGCACCCCCTGTCAACACAAACGGGAGACAACTAATCCAACCGTATGCCCTTACCCTTGTCCAAGCCGGAACCTATAAAAATGGTAAACAACGAGAGGGTAAGCAAGGCTTAGTGAGCGCAACAATTATACATACATATATATATAACCTACTTACTTGCAAACACTTACCAAATCCGCATACATACTAGTTACATAATTAGCATACCCTTCACATGTATAACGCTAAGTACCACGATAACAAGACTAGTATAACAATAGCATATAACACAACAATACAATATGCTAAAACACAAGTATAACGATGATGTTCACAACATCCATAGTACTCAAGATCTCAAGGCTAGCCCAACGAATGGTATCGTCAACATCGAACTTAAACCCCATTCGCCTTTATTAATGTGGTATCGTCAACACCTAACTTTAAACCCACATATGAGCTATCGTCAACAACGAACTTTAAACCCTCATCAACGTCACTATAATAATCGTATGGCATCGTCAACATCGAACTTTAATTCCATACGTATGAGGTATCGTCAACAACGAACTTTAAACCCTCATCCACAACGTAATATACTCTAGGGTATGGTATCGTCAACATCGAACTTTAACTCATACCCCACAAGCAAATAAATCATATACATGCATATATAATTATTCCACTCACCTTGTCACAAGGATGATGATTTAGCGCTTCCGAGCTTCAATGCAATGTACCTAAATCATTAAGTGCACATTCAATTTCACAACTAGTGGGATTAACCACAATACTCCCACTTGAGCATTTAATGACCCAAGTTGCATTAAATGACTCAACTACTCACAACCGCCCATAAATGGCCAAGACTCGACTTTAATCATTAAGACTAGTGAATTAAAGTCTATTAACTTCAATTAACACAAAACTTAGGGTAATCCATACCCATTTCATCTAATTAGGTCAACTAGTACATTTTGACCCATTTTATATCACTTAAACTCACAATCAAGTCAAACTTACCCATTAACACTTCTTTCATAATTCTTAAAGTGCATTAGTGACTAACGACACCAATTGACACTTACAACCTCAAATCATAAGGCCAAAACCCTAGATTGTGGCTATTAGGGTTTCATTACAACAACATAACCCAAACTCACCCATTTTACCACCAAATGGGTCTTACAAATCTCTAGTAGTCAAAACCCTAGCCATTAACCAATTAAAACTCAAAACTTAGAGTTAGAACTTACCGAGACTATCAACGCGTAGCTAGAGACACAAGGAACAACTTTAATTCTTGCTCCAAAGATCAACCCTCAATCCTTCACTCTCAAATCTCACTTTTAATCCAAATGGGTTTTAAGTTTTGGGAGATAAAATGGAGAGAAAGGAGAAAAAGAAATGAATTAAATGGATATGTGGTGGAGAGTTAATGCTCCCATCAGATCCACATGTCAATTTACCATTTTGCCCCTTAAAATCCCTTAAATTGAGTTAAGTCCGACACCAGTTCAGCAGAACGGTCGCGGCGGGGCCTTAGTCATCGCGGCGCGACACATAAAGGGAAAATAGGCCCTTCTTAACCCAATCTCTGATCCAGGTTTGCTTTGTTTGTCGCGGCGCGGTCCCGCCCGTCGCGGCGCGGCGTTTGCCTGAGCCTGGTCACTTCGACCATTTAACACAAAACGATGGTTCAAACAAGTAGTACACCCCATTCACACTTCCTATGCACGCCTAAGCTTCAACCTTAAGTCTCGCACGACTCAACTCCATCGCGACACATTATAAATACTCATACGCACGCATTCACATATATAAATATAATTATACATTTACTCAAAAACTAACACTTTGGCTCATTTAATCACATAAACGAACATGTATAATCGTGCTAATAATTTAGTTTGTACCTTTAAATATGTACAGGAAAAACGGGATGTTACATTCACCGAGCACTCCGTTAAACTCGAAATATTCTTGCGAACAAAACGAGACTAACTACGTTCAAAACGGACACTTTTTCAAAAACGCTAAATACAACGACAGCCCGTATCTTCCCGCTCGCCGCGAGTTAAATTTTTCTGACAGCAGCGTCAGACTCGAAATAATTTTATGAACAAAACGATACTACCTACGTTCGAAACGGACACTTTTTAAAAAACGCTAAACACAACGACAGCCCGTATTTTCTTGCTCGCCGCGAGTTAAATTTTTTCGCCAGCACCGTCAGGCTCGAAATAATTTTATCAACAAAAATAAACTAACTATGTTTGAACCGAACATATTTTAAAAAACACTAAAGACGACGACACCAACAATAACACATAACACACGGGCCGTTTTTCCTTCTGTCAATAAAACTGCATTAAATACGAATACGCGGATCGAAAGACCCCGCCGCATCGCGCGGGCTGAACCGAACTATTTATACTAAAAGAGGTGAAAAGCTTGGTCGTTCCATCATTGGAAAACGACATCCCCTCCCCTCACCCCATTTTTTTCATTTTAACCCCCCAACTATACCCAATTTGCAAAAAATACACCAAACTCGGGGGGGTAAAACATAAATTTTCTTACTTACAATAAAAAAAATCCACCCAACCGCTTCGACAGCCCGTACCTTCTTGCTCTCCGCGAGTTAAATTTCACCAACCACACCGTTAAACTCGAAATATTTTTATGAACAAAACGAAACTAACTACATTCGAAACGGACACTTTTTAAAAAATGCTAAACACAACGACAACTCATATCTTCCTCCTCGCCGCGAGTTAAATTTTTCGACAGCACCGTCAGACACGAAATAATTTTACCAACAAAACGAAACTAACTACATTCGAAACGGACATTTTCTAAAAAACGTTAAACACAACGACAGCCCGTATCTTCCTGTTCGTCGCGAGTTAAACTTTTTCGCCAGCACCGTTAAACTCGATATAATTTTATGAACAAAACGAAACTAACTACGTTCGAAACGGACACTTTTTAAAAAACGCTAAACACAACGATACAACGGCGCTTAACACATTACGTTAAATATGAACACGCATGCCGAAAGCCCCGGCCGCATCGCGCGGCCCGGATCCAGACTAGTTGATGATGATAAATTTAGAGGCATATATTATTTATTATCTATTATATAAATATAACACATAGTTCGGTAAGTGGGGTTACTGTTCTGTTTGTTCTTGATGGTCATTTGTATTGAAAAATGAGTTGCAACCATCATATATCATGTTCTTTTGATTGGAACCGTATATTGTCTAAAGCTCGATTTCGATATATGATTACTGAAAAATGTGGCCTACATTTTATGAGTTGCAATTTTATCGATTGCCATTTCTTGGTTGTGGGTTACGAGAAACAATGAGTTCTATCTTGGCAAGGCAACTGAGTTGCAGCCATGACAACTCATGAAGTAACCAATGGGTTCAGATTGCGAATAGTCTAGCGTCTGGAGCGATTGACAGTGCGTCAGTCACAGTGTCAAAGGTCACGTTTGTTGATTCAGTGTATTTTATTTGACAAGAGCGCAATAGAGAATCGTTCAGGTGTAAATCAAGATAGAAGGACAGATTGTTTGAGGATATTTTTTCTTCGGTGCACCTAAAGTTAATGTCCGTTCGCTTCAAGGTGTCGAGACAAGTTAGATAGTTGAAGTTGTAACACCCCAGCTTAACATGACCACAATATTGTCCGCTTTGCCCGCAGGCGCACGGCTTTTTCTTGGCGACCACACACGAGAAGCACTTTTCCAGGAGGTCACACATCCCGGTAGTGCTTGAAATGTCCCGTTCTTATTGATTAAAAACGTTCCATATTAATTGATTTCGTTGCGAGGTTTTGACCTCTATATGAGACGTTTTTCAAAGACTGCATTCATTTTAAAACAAACCATAACCTTTATTTCATCAATAAAGGTTTAAAAAGCTTTACGTAGATTATCAAATAATGATAATCTAAAATATCCTGTTTACACACGACCATTACATAATGGTTTACAATACAAATATGTTACAACAAAATAAGTTTCTTGAATGCAGTTTTTACACAATATCATACAAGCATGGACTCCAAATCTCGTCCTTATTTAAGTATGCGACAGCAGAAGCTCTTAATAATCACCTGAGAATAAACATGCTTAAAACGTCAACAAAAATGTTGGTGAGTTATAGGTTTAACCTATATATATCAAATCATAATAATAGACCACAAGATTTCATATTTCAATACACATCCCATATATAGAGATAAAAATCATTCATATGGTGAACACCTGGTAACCGACATTAACAAGATGCATATATAAGAATATCCCCATCATTCCGGGACATCCTTCGGATATGATATAAATTTCGAAGTACTAAAGCATCCGGTACTTTGGATGGGGTTTGTTAGGCCCAATAGATCTATCTTTAGGATTCGCGTCAATTAGGGTGTCTGTTCCCTAATTCTTAGATTATCAGACTTAATAAAAAGGGGCATATTCGATTTCGATAATTCAACCATAGAATGTAGTTTCGCGTACTTGTGTCTATTTTATAAATCATTTATAAAACCTGCATGTATTCTCATCCCAAAAATATTGGATTTTAAAAGTGGGACTATAACTCACTTTCACAAATTTTTACTTCGTCGGGAAGTAAGACTTGGCTACTGGTTGATTCACAAACCTATAACAATATATACATATATATCAAAGTATGTTCAAAATATATTTACAACACTTTTAATATATTTTGATGTTTTAAGTTTATTAAGTCAGCTGTCCTCGTTAGTAACCTACAACTAGTTGTCCACAGTTAGATGTACAGAAATAAATCGATAAATATTATCTTGAATCAATCCACGACCCAGTGTATACATATCTCAGTATTGATCACAACTCAAACTATATATATTTTAGAATCAACCTCAACCCTGTATAGCTAACTCCAACATTCACATATAGAGTGTCTATGGTTGTTCCGAAATATATATAGATGTGTCGACATGATAGGTCGAAACATTGTATACGTGTCTATGGTATCTCAAGATTACATAATATACAATACAATTTGATTAAGTTATGGTTGGAATAGATTTGTTACCAATTTTCACGTAGCTAAAATGAGAAAAATTATTCAATCTTGTTTTACCCATAACTTCTTCATTTTAATCCGTTTTGAGTGAATCAAATTGCTATGGTTTCATATTGAACTCTATTTTATGAATCTAAACAGAAAAAGTATAGGTTTATAGTCGGAAAAATAAGTTACAAGTCGTTTTTGTAAAGGTAGTCATTTCAGTCGAAAGAACGACGTCTAGATGACCATTTTAGAAAACATACTTTCACTTTGAGTTTAACCATAATTTTTGGATATAGTTTCATGTTCATAATAAAAATCATTTTCTCATAATAACAACTTTTAAATCAAAGTTTATCATAGTTTTTAATTAACTAACCCAAAACAGCCCGCGGTGTTACTACGACGGCGTAAATCCGGTTTTACGGTGTTTTTCGTGTCTCCAGGTTTTAAATCATTAAGTTAGAAAATCATATAGATATAGAACATGTGTTTAGTTGATTTTAAAAGTCAAGTTAGAAGGATTAACTTTTGTTTGCGAACAAGTTTAGAATTAACTAAACTATGTTCTAGTGATTACAAGTTTAAACCTTCGAATAAGATAGCTTTATATGTATGAATCGAATGATATTATGAACATCATTACTACCTTAAGTTCCTTGGATAAACCTACTGGAAAAGAGAAAAATGGATCTAGCTTCAACGGATCCTTGGATGGCTCGAAGTTCTTGAAGCAGAATCATGACACGAAAACAAGTTCAAGTAAGATCATCACTTGAAATAAGATTGTTATAATTATAGAAATTGAACCAAAGTTTGAATATGATTATTACCTTGTATTAGAATGATAACCTACTGTAAGAAACAAAGATTTCTTGAGGTTGGATGATCACCTTACAAGATTGGAAGTGAGCTAGCAAACTTGAAAGTATTCTTGATTTTATGTAACTAGAACTTATAGAATATATGAAGAACACTTAGAACTTGAAGATAGAACTTGAGAGAGATCAATTAGATGAATAAAATTGAAGAATGAAAGTGTTTGTAGGTGTTTTTGGTCGTTGTTGTATGGATTAGATATAAAGGATATGTAATTTTGTTTTCATGTAAATAAGTCATGAATGATTACTCATATTTTTGTAATTTTATGAGATATTTCATGCTAGTTGCCAAATGATGGTTCCCACATGTGTTAGGTGACTCACATGGGCTGCTAAGAGCTGATCATTGGAGTGTATATACCAATAGTACATACATCTAAAAGCTGTGTATTGTACGAGTACGAATACGGGTGCATACGAGTAGAATTGTTGATGAAACTGAACGAGGATGTAATTGTAAGCATTTTTGTTAAGTAGAAGTATTTTGATAAGTGTATTGAAGTCTTTCAAAAGTGTATAAATACATATTAAAACACTACAGGTATATACATTTTAACTGAGTCGTTAAGTCATCGTTAGTCGTTACATGTAAGTGTTGTTTTGAAACCTTTAGGTTAACGATCTTGTTAAATGTTGTTAACCCAATGTTTATAATATCAAATGAGATTTTAAATTATTATATTATCATGATATTATCATGTATGAATATCTCTTAATATGATATATATACATTAAATGTCTTTACAACGATAATCATTACATATATGTCTCGTTTAAAAATCATTAAGTTAGTAGTCTTGTTTTTACATATGTAGTTCATTGTTAATATACTTAATGATATGTTTACTTATCATAGTATCATGTTAACTATATATATATCCATATATATGTCATCATATAGTTTTTACAAGTTTTAACGTTCGTGAATCACCGGTCAACTTGGGTGGTCAATTGTCTATATGAAACATATTTCAATTAATCAAGTCTTAACAAGTTTGATTGCTTAACATGTTGGAAACATTTAATCATGTAAATATCAATCTTAATTAATATATATAAACATGGAAAAGTTCGGGTCACTACAGTACCTACCCGTTAAATAAATTTCGTCCCGAAATTTTAAGCTGTTGAAGGTGTTGACGAATCTTCTGGAAATAGATGCGGGTATTTCTTCTTCATCTGATCTTCATACTCCCAGGTGAACTCGGGTCCTCTACGAGCATTCCATCTAACCTTAACAATTGGTATCTTGTTTTGCTTAAGTCTTTTAACCTCACTATCCATTATTTCGACGGGTTCTTCGATGAATTGAAGTTTTTCGTTGATTTGGATTTCATCTAACGGAATAGTGAGATCTTCTTTAGCAAAACATTTCTTCAAATTCGAGACGTGGAAAGTGTTATGTACAGTCGCGAGTTGTTGAGGTAACTCAATTCGGTAAGCTACTGGTCCAACACGATCTATAATCTTGAATGGTCCAATGTACCTTGGATTTAATTTCCCCCGTTTACCAAATCGAACAACGCCTTTCCAAGGTGAAACCTTAAGCATGACCATCTCTCTAATTTCAAACTATATATCTTTTCTTTTACTGTCCGCGTAGCTCTTTTGTCGACTCTGGGCGGTTTTCAATCTTTGTTGAATTTGGATGATTTTCTCGGTAGTTTCTTGTATTATCTCCGGACCCGTAATCTGTCTATCCCCCACTTCACTCCAACAAATCGGAGACCTGCACTTTCTACCATAAAGTGCTTCAAACGGCGCCATCTCAATGCTTGAATGGTAGCTGTTGTTGTAGGAAAATTCTGCTAATGGTAGATGTCGATCCCAACTGTTTCCGAAATCAATAACACAAGCTCGTAGCATGTCTTCAAGCGTTTGTATCGTTCTTTCGCTCTGCCCATTAGTTTGTGGATGATAGGCAGTACTCATGTCTAGACGAGTTCCCAATGCTTGCTGTAATGTCTGCCAGAATCTTGAAATAAATCTGCCATCCCTATCAGAGATAATAGAGATTGGTATTCCATGTCTGGAGTCGACTTCCTTCAAATACAGTCGTGCTAACTTCTCCATCTTGTCATCTTCTCTTATTGGCAGGAAGTGTGCTGATTTGGTGAGACGATCAACTATTACCCAAATAGTATCAAAACCACTTGCAGTCCTTGGAAATTTAGTGATGAAATCCATGGTAATGTTTTCCCATTTCCATTCCGGGATTTCGGGTTGTTGAAGTAGACCTGATGGTTTCTGATGCTCAGCTTTGACCTTAGAACACGTCAAACATTCTCCTACGTATTTAGCAACATCAGCTTTCATACCCGGCCACCAAAAATGTTTCTTGAGATCCTTGTACATCTTCCCCGTTCCAGGATGTATTGAGTATCTGGTTTTATGAGCTTCTCTAAGTACCATTTCTCTCATATCTTCAAATTTTGGTACCCAAATCCTTTCAGCCCTATACCGGGTTCCGTCTTCCTGAATATTAAGATGCTTCTCCGATCCTTTGGGTATTTCATCCTTTAAATTTCCCTCTTTTAAAACTCCTTGTTGCGCCTCCTTTATTTGAGTTGTAAGGTTATTATGAATCATTATATTCATAGATTTTACTCGAATGGGCTCTCTGTCCTTCCTGCTTAAGGCATCGGCTACCACATTTGCCTTCCCCGGGTGGTAACGAATCTCAAAGTCGTAATCATTCAATAATTCAATCCACCTACGCTGCCTCATATTCAGTTGTTTCTGATTAAATATGTGTTGAAGACTTTTGTGGTCGGTATATATAATACTTTTGACCCCATATAAGTAGTGCCTCCAAGTCTTTAATGCAAAAACAACCGCGCCTAATTCCAAATCATGCGTCGTATAATTTTGTTCGTGAATCTTCAATTGTCTAGACGCATAAGCAATCACCTTCGTTCGTTGCATTAATACACAACCGAGACCTTGCTTTGATGCGTCATAATAAATCACAAAATCATCATTCCCTTCAGGCAATGACAATATAGGTGCCGTAGTTAGCTTTTTCTTCAATAACTGAAACGCTTTCTCTTGTTCATCATTCCATTCAAATTTCTTCCCTTTATGCGTTAATGCAGTCAAGGGTTTTGCTATTCTGGAAAAGTCTTGGATGAACCTTCTGTAGTAACCAGCTAGTCCTAAAAATGGGCGTATGTGTTTCGGAGTTTTCGGGGTTTCCCACTTTTCAACAGTTTCTATCTTTGCCGGATCCACCTTAATACCTTCTTTGTTCACTATGTGACCGAGGAATTGAACTTCTTCCAACCAAAATGCACACTTTGAAAACTTAGCGCACAATTCTTCCTTCCTCAATACTTCTAACACCTTTCTCAAATGTTCACCGTGTTCTTGGTCATTCTTTGAGTAAATAAGTATGTCATCAATGAATATAATGACAAACTTGTCAAGGTATGGTCCACACACTCGGTTAATAAGGTCCATGAACACAGCTGGTGCATTAGTTAAACCAAACGGCATGACCATAAACTCGTAATGACCGTAACGTGTTCTGAAAGCAGTCTTTGGAATATCATCTTCTTTCACCCGCATTTGATGATACCCGGAACGTAAGTCAATCTTTGAATAAACAGACGAGCCTTGTAGTTGATCAAATAAGTCGTCGATTCTCGGTAGTGGGTAGCGGTTCTTGATGGTAAGTTTGTTCAACTCTCGGTAGTCGATACACAACCTAAATGTACCATCTTTCTTCTTGACAAACAAAACAGGAGCTCCCCACGGTAATGTGCTTGGTCGAATGAAACCACGCACCAAAAGTTCTTGTAATTGGCTTTGCAGTTCTTTCATCTCGCTGGGTGCGAGTCTGTAAGGAGCATGAGCTATTGGTGCAGCTCCTGGTACAAGATCTATTTGAAATTCAACGGATCGATGTGGGGGTAATCCCGGTAATTCTTTCGTAAATACATCGGGAAATTCTTTTGCGACGGGAACATCATTGATGCTCTTTTCTTCAGTTTGTACTTTCTCGACGTGTGCTAGAACAGCATAGCAACCTTTTCTTATTAGTTTTTGTGCCTTCAAATTACTAATAAGATGTAGCTTCGTGTTGCCCTTATCTCCGTACACCATTAAGGGTTTTCCTTTTTCTCGTATAATGCGAATTGAATTTTTGTAACAAACGATCTCTGCTTTCACTTCTTTCAACCAGTCCATACCGATTATCATATCAAAACTCCCTAACTCTACTGGTATCAAATCAATCTTAAATGTTTCGCTAACCAGTTTAATTTCTCGATTCCGACATATATTATCTGCTGAAATTAATTTACCATTTGCTAATTCGAGTAAAAATTTACTATCCAAAGGCGTCAATGGACAACTTAATTTAGCACAAAAATCTCTACTCATATAGCTTCTATCCGCACCCGAATCAAATAAAACGTAAGCAGATTTATTGTCAATAAGAAACGTACCCGTAACAAGCTCCGGGTCTTCCTGTGCCTCTGCCGCATTAATATTGAAATCTCTTCCGCGACCTTGTCCATTCGTGTTCTCCTGGTTCGGGCAATTTCTAATAATGTGGCCAAGTTTTCCACATTTATAACAAACTACATTGGCATAACTTGCTCCGACACTACTTGCTCCGCCATTACTCGTTCCGACACCATTTGTTCCTTTCGTTCTATTAACCCCTGGTCCGTAGACCTCACACTTCGCCGCGCTATGACCATTTCTTTTACACTTGTTGCAAAATTTGGTGCAGAACCCCGAGTGATTCTTTTCACACCTTTGGCATAGCTGCTTCTGATTGTTGTTGTTATTGCGGTTATTATTGTTGTTGGGATGATTGTTGTAGTTGCTGTTGTTGTTGTTGTTGTTGTTGTTGGGCCATTTGTTGTAGTTGCGATTGATGTTGTGATTGTTGGGATAATTGTTGCGATTATTGTTGTAATTGCTGTTGTTGTTGTATTGGTGATTCTTATCACCGTTTTCCTCCCACTTTCTTTTGACTTGCTTCTCATTGGCCTCTTCAGCAGTCTGTTCTTTAATTCTTTCTTCAATCTGGTTCACTAGTTTGTGAGCCATTCTACATGCCTGTTGTATGGAGGCGGGCTCGTGTGAACTTATATCTTCTTGGATTCTTTCCGGTAATCCTTTCACAAACGCGTCGATCTTCTCTTCCTCATCTTCGAATGCTCCCGGACACAATAGGCACAATTCTGTGAATCGTCTTTCGTACGTGGTAATATCAAATCCTTGGGTTCGTAACCCTCTAAGTTCTTTCTTGAGCTTATTGACCTCGGTTCTGGGACGGTACTTCTCGTTCATCAAGTGCTTGAATGCTGACCACGGTAGTGCGTACGCATCGTCTTGTCCCACTTGCTCTAGATAGGTATTCCACCATATTAACGCAGAACCTGTGAAGGTATGCGTAGCGTACTTCACTTTGTCCTCTTCAGTACACTTACTTATGGCAAACACTGATTCGACCTTCTCGGTCCACCGTTTCAATCCGATCAGTCCTTCGGTTCCATCAAATTCCAAAGGTTTGCAGGCAGTGAATTCTTTGTAGGTGCATCCTACACGATTTCCTGTACTGCTAGATCCAAGGTTATTGTTGGTATGTAGCGTAGCCTGTACTGCGGCTATGTTTGAAGCTAGAAAAGTACGGAATTCCTCTTCATTCATATTCACGGTGTGTCGAGTAGTCGGTGCCATTTCCTTCAAAATAGTCAAATGGAACAAGTTAATCATACAGAATATTAAGAGTAGTTAATAGTATTTCGTAGCATAATATGAACTCATTTATAAAAGCTTTTTCTTCATATTAGCGTTTTATAAGTTTAAATTCGGGTAGTACCTACCCGTTAAGTTCATACTTAGTAGCTAATATACAATTCAACTACTACAATTCTATATGAAAAACTGATTATGATAATATTTCACGTTCAAACTTTTATACAATATTTTACAAACTTACAATACCGCTTATTTTACATAAAGCATGAAATATAGCACACAATAACTTTGATACAAGATAGTTGTGAAGATAATTCTAGCTAGTACACAAGTCGTTCAGCAAAGGCAATAAAGACACGGAATTCATACGTCCAGAAACAAGTCATGCATTCTGGTTTTACTAGGACTACTTCCCATCCTTGGTCTTGTGGAACATAACCGTTATGGTCGTTGATAAGACAGCGTGTTGTAACGTCGTCAAAGGGACGAGGGTTACGTAATGACCAACAGTCTCGTAATAACCTAAAAACCTCATTTCTTACCCCAATTACCGACTCCGTCACTTGTGGGAACGTTTTGTTTAATAGTTGTAGCCTGATGTTCTTTTTCTCACTTTGGTGAGAAGCGAACCTTACTAACCCGTAAGCATAGCATGCTTCTTTATGTTGCATGTTAGCCGCTTTTTCTAAATCATGAAGTCCTATATTCGGATACATTGAGTCAAAATAATTTCTTAACCCGTTGCGTAAAATAGCATTTGGGTTCCCCGCAATATATGCGTCAAAGTAAACACATCGTAACTTATGGGTTTTCCAATGTGATATCCCCCATCTTTCAAACGAAAGTCTCTTATAAACCAAGACATTCTTGGAACGTTCTTCAAATGTCTTACAAACTGATTTCGCCGTAAATAGTTGTGCCGAAGAATTCTGACCGACTCTAGACAAGATTTCATCAATCATGTCTCCGGGTAGGTCTCTTAAATATTGGGTTGTCTATCCATTTTGTGTTTTTATACTGTAAAATAGACAAGAGTTAGATTCATAAAAAAAAATACTTATTAATACAAGCAATTTTTACATATATCATAAAGCATAAGCACACTATATTACATATATTACACCACACGAATACAACTATCTTATTCTGACTCGCTCGTTTCTTCTTCTTCGGTTTTGGTTCGTTTTGCCAAGTTTCTAGGGATATATGATGTTCCCCTAATACGAGCTGTCGTTTTCCACAACGGTTTAGAAAAACCTGGTGGTTTAGAGGTTCCCGGGTCATTGTTACAACTTAAGGGCTTCGGAGGTTGACGATACATATAAAGTTCATCGGGGTTGGAATTAGATTTCTCTATTTTTATGCCCTTTCCCTTATTATTTTCTTTTACCTTTTTAAATTCAGTTGGGATAATTTCTATAACATCATCGGAATTCTCGTCGGAATCCGATTCATCGGAGAATTGGTAATCCTCCCAATATTTTGCTTCCTTGGCGGAAACACCATTGACCATAATTAACCTTGGTCGGTTGGTTGAGGATTTTCTTTTACTTAACCGTTTTATTATTTCCCCCACCGGTTCTATTTCTTCATCCGGTTCCAATTCTTCTTCCGGTTCCGATTCTTCTTCCGGTTCCGACTCTTCTTCCGGTTCCTCTTCGGGAACTTGTGAATCAGTCCACGAATCATTCCAATTTACATTTGACTCTTCATTATTATTAGGTGAGTCAATGGGACTTTTTCTAGAAGTAGACATCTATCACATAATATCAAACGCATTAAGAGATTAATATATCACATAATATTCACATGTTAAAAATATATAGTTTCCAACAAAATTTGTTAAACAATCATTTTTTCAAGTAAACACGGTCGAAGTCCAGACTCACTAATGCATCCTAACAAACTCGATAAGACACACTAATGCAAAATTCTAGTTCTCTAAGACCAACGCTCGGATACCAACTGAAATGTCCCGTTCTTATTGATTAAAAACGTTCCATATTAATTGATTTCGTTGCGAGGTTTTAACCTCTATATGAGACGTTTTTCAAAGACTGCATTCATTTTAAAACAAACCATAACCTTTATTTCATCAATAAAGGTTTAAAAAGCTTTACGTAGATTATCAAATAATGATAATCTAAAATATCCTGTTTACACACGACCATTACATAATGGTTTACAATACAAATATGTTACAACAAAATAAGTTTCTTGAATGCAGTTTTTACACAATATCATACAAGCATGGACTCCAAATCTCGTCCTTATTTAAGTATGCGACAGCGGAAGCTCTTAATAATCACCTGAGAATAAACATGCTTAAAACGTCAACAAAAATGTTGGTGAGTTATAGGTTTAACCTATATATATATATATCAAATCATAATAATAGACCACAAGATTTCATATTTCAATACACATCCCATACATAGAGATAAAAATCATTCATATGGTGAACACCTGGTAACCGACATTAACAAGATGCATATATAAGAATATCCCCATCATTCCGGGACACCCTTCGGATATGATATAAATTTCAAAGTACTAAAGCATCAGGTACTTTGGATGGGGTTTGTTAGGCCCAATAGATCTATCTTTAGGATTCGCGTCAATTAGGGTGTCTGTTCCCTAATTCTTAGATTACCAGACTTAATAAAAAGGGGCATATTCGATTTCGATAATTCAACCATAGAATGTAGTTTCACGTACTTGTGTCTATTTTGTAAATCATTTATAAAACCTGCATGTATTCTCATCTCAAAAATATTAGATTTTAAAAGTGGGACTATAACTCACTTTCACAGATTTTTACTTCGTCGGGAAGTAAGACTTGGCCACTGGTTGATTCACAAACCTATAACAATATATACATATATATCAAAGTATGTTCAAAATATATTTACAACACTTTTAATATATTTTGATGTTTTAAGTTTATTAAGTCAGCTGTCCTCGTTAGTAACCTACAACTAGTTGTCCACAGTTAGATGTACAGAAATAAATCGATAAATATTATCTTGAATCAATCCACGACCCAGTGTATACGTATCTCAGTATTGATCACAACTCAAACTATATATATTTTGGAATCAACCTCAACCCTGTATAGCTAACTCCAACATTCACATATAGAGTGTCTATGGTTGTTCCGAAATATATATAGATGTGTCGACATGATAGGTCGAAACATTGTATACGTGTCTATGGTATCTCAAGATTACATAATATACAATACAAGTTGATTAAGTTATGGTTGGAATAGATTTGTTACCAATTTTCACGTAGCTAAAATGAGAAAAATTATCCAATCTTGTTTTACCCATAACTTCTTCATTTTAAATCCGTTTTGAGTGAATCAAATTGCTATGGTTTCATATTGAACTCTATTTTATGAATCTAAACAGAAAAAGTATAGGTTTATAGTCGGAAAAATAAGTTACAAGTCGTTTTTGTAAAGGTAGTCATTTCAGTCGAAAGAACGACGTCTAGATGACCATTTTAGAAAACATACTTCCACTTTGAGTTTAACCATAATTTTTGGATATAGTTTCATGTTCATAATAAAAATTATTTTCTCAGAATAACAACTTTCAAATCAAAGTTTATCATAGTTGTTAATTAACTAACCCAAAACAGCCCGCGGTGTTACTACGACGGCGTAAATCCGGTTTTACGGTGTTTTTCGTGTCTCCAGGTTTTAAATCATTAAGTTAGCATATCATATAGATATAGAACATGTGTTTAGTTGATTTTAAAAGTCAAGTTAGAAGGATTAACTTTTGTTTGCGAACAAGTTTAGAATTAACTAAACTATGTTCTAGTGATTACAAGTTTAAACCTTCGAATAAGATAGCTTTATATGTATGAATCGAATGATGTTATGAACATCATTACTACCTTAAGTTCCTTGGATAAACCTACTGGAAAAGAGAAAAATGGATCTAGCTTCAACGGATCCTTGGATGGCTCGAAGTTCTTGAAGCAGAATCATGACACGAAAACAAGTTCAAGTAAGATCATCACTTGAAATAAGATTGTTATAGTTATAGAAATTGAACCAAAGTTTGAATATGATTATTACTTTGTATTAGAATGATAACTGTGACGATCGCTCCAAATCCATATGGACGAACACGTCATTCATCGATTTCATTGAGAGGTATTTGACCTCTATATGAGATGTTTTGTAAACATTGCATTCTTTTGAAAAGGCACACCATAAATGAATATTTAAATCAAAGGTTTTCGACATTTGATGATTTCTACATATAGACAATCACCGTAAATAATAGTTTACAATAGTACTTCCATTGACAATACAGTCAAAATAAGATACACGGTGATGATTTGGTGAATGCAACGTTTCCTTGATAAACATGTCATGTAAGACTCCATGCACATAGCTTGTCTAACATATAAGCAAACAGCGGAAGACTTCTAGGGAACCTGAGAATAAACATGCTAACAAGTGTCAACACAAAGGTTGGTGAGTTCATAGTTTTAATGTTTCGTATAATCTGTATATAAAGGTGGATCACAAGATTTCAGTTGTTTCATCCAGAAACGTTTATCAAAATATTCTACAAGATTGAGCACCCTGGTAACTAAACTTAACATATATATAATCTGTACCCTTTGTATAATCATCTTAATAATACACGCAAACCAACGTGTACGCTTCTCAAATAGCATACGTCCGTTAAAAGGCTAGTGCTCTAGCTCGGACGGGGATATCAAGCCCTATGGATCCATATAATACTACTCGCGCCCACCAGTTCTTATAACCGGCAGTTACTAGTTACCAAAGCTAAGGGATTTTCGGTTCAAACTCGGTGTAGAATTTAGTATGTACTTGTATCCATTGCGTTTAAAATAAAGTGCATGTATTCTCAGCCCAAAAATATAGATTGCAAAAGCAATTAAAAAGGAAGCATATGAAACTCACACATATAAATATTGTATATCGGTTAATAAAACATTTGCATGTATTCTCAGCCCAAAAATGTAGAGAGTAAAAGGGATCTTATGAAACTCACGCATATAAATATTGTATATCGGTTAATAAAGCATTTGCATGTATTCGCAGTTAAAAATATATTTCAAAAGCATTTAATAAAGCAGTTGTAAAAATAGCGCATGTATTCTCAGTCCCAAAAATATAAAGAGTAAAAGGGAATCAAATGAACTCACACATATAAATATTGTAAATCAGTTAATAAAGCATTTGCATGTATTCTCAGCCCAAAAATGTAGAGAGTAAAAGGGATCTTATGAAACTCACAGTTTAATATTGATATACAATATTGCAGGAAAGCACGTAGACGCATCGGAGATGATAAACACGAGGTTTGATTCACAAAAATACCCCCGAACATTACCCATAATTTCCTTGGCAATAACCCATATTTTCCTTAGCTCTAGCTCGCTCGGAAACTCATTTTGAAAATTACTTGGACAGCACTCCGTCGTAATATTTTTTTGTACATTATTATTTTTGTATCGCAAAAATAATAACACTAATAATAATAAAAAAATAATAAGATTAATAATAATCTTATTAATAATAATAATAATAATAATAATAATAATAATAATAATAAATAATAAATAATATTACGGAGTATATATATATTTGTGTATGTGTGTGATTTAAATCGAGCGAAAACACTGAAATTTATAGATGTGGCCTGAAATCTGGAGTCATGCGACTCGCATGGAAATGGCCTTCTGGCCATGCGACTCGCATGAGGACCAGGGACAGCTCACATTGTTTTGGCTCCTAGCTTGTCGACATAATATAAAATAAATATAAATATATAAATAATTAATATAATTATTTATATATTATATTTTATTCTTGTGCATAGTAGACTAGATATTTTTGGTCCGTTGCGTCGGGCGTTTCTTCTTGACTCGGGTCCCGGTTCCGGATTTTCAGACGTCCTTGCGTACTATTTTATATCGTGTACTTTGCGTTCCGCAACTTGTACTCTTGTCATTTTTAGACGTTCTTCATCAATAATTTGAACCTTTTTAATTGTATCTTGTACATTTGAGCATTTTGGACCTTTCCGTCTTCAATTCTTCGTTTTCGCCTTTTGTCTTCGCACTTATTAAATATAAACGAATATTACTTGAATATGGAACAATTACAACTAAAATCCTGTCTTTCTTGGGGGATAATGCTATGAAATATATGTTCCTTTTTAGCCTTATCAATAGCCTTAAATTATCCCTTAATTATATCACTCAAAGTGTATCTTAAACTTTCGAGTGTTTTGGTCATTTACTTCTATAAATCATCTTCTCGCTATTTGTTAAAATACATTTTTATAATAGCGTTTTACTGTAGCAAAGACGATGACATAGACACGTATACAACTTGTATTGTATTGTATATTATGTAATCTTGAGATACCATAGACACGTATACAATGTTTCGACTTGTATTGTATATTATGTAATCTTGAGATACCATAGACACGTATACAATGTTTCGACCTATCATGTCGACGCATCTATATATATATTTCGGAACAACCATAGACACTCTATGTAGTGACCCGAACTTTTCCATGTTTATATATATTAATTGAGATTGATATTTACATGATTAAATGTTTCCAACATGTTAAGCAATCAAACTTGTTAAGACTTGATTAATTGAAATATGTTTCATATAGACAATTGACCACCCAAGTTGACCGGTGATTCACGAACGTTAAAACTTGTAAAAACTATATGATGACATATATATGGATATATATATAGTTAACATGATACTATGATAAGTAAACATATCATTAAGTATATTAACAATGAACTACATATGTAAAAACAAGACTACTAACTTAATGATTTTTAAACGAGACATATATGTAACGATTATCGTTGTAAAGACATTTAATGTATATATATCATATTAAGAGATATTCATACATGATAATATCATGATAATATAATAATTTAAAATCTCATTTGATATTATAAACATTGGGTTAACAACATTTAACAAGATCGTTAACCTAAAGGTTTCAAAACAACACTTACATGTAACGACTAACGATGACTTAACGACTCAGTTAAAATGTATATACATGTAGTGTTTTAATATGTATTTATACACTTTTGAAAGACTTCAATACACTTATCAAAATACTTCTACTTAACAAAAATGCTTACAATTACATCCTCGTTCAGTTTCATCAACAATTCTACTCGTATGCACCCGTATTCGTACTCGTACAATACACAGCTTTTAGATGTATGTACTATTGGTATATACACTCCAATGATCAGCTCTTAGCAGACAATGTGAGTCACCTAACACATGTGGGAACCATCATTTGGCAACTAGCATGAAATATCTCATAAAATTACAAAAATATGAGTAATCATTCATGACTTATTTACATGAAAACAAAATTACATATCCTTTATATCTAATCCATACACCAATGACCAAAAACACCTACAAACACTTTCATTCTTCAATTTTCTTCATCTAATTGATCTCTCTCAAGTTCTATCTTCAAGTTCTAAGTGTTCTTCATAAATTCCAAAAGTTCTAGTTTCATAAAATCAAGAATACTTTCAAGTTTGCTAGCTCACTTCCAATCTTGTAAGGTGATCATCCAACCTCAAGAAATCTTTGTTTCTTACAGTAGGTTATCATTCTAATACAAGGTAATAATCATATTCAAACTTTGGTTCAATTTCTATAACTATAACAATCTTATTTCAAGTGATGATCTTACTTGAACTTGTTTTCGTGTCATGATTCTGCTTCAAGAACTTCGAGCCATCCAAGGATCCATTGAAGCTAGATCCATTTTTCTCTTTTCCAGTAGGTTTATCCAAGGAACTTAAGGTAGTAATGATGTTCATAACATCATTCGATTCATACATATAAAGCTATCTTATTCGAAGGTTTAAACTTGTAATCACTAGAACATAGTTTAGTTAATTCTAAACTTGTTCGCAAACAAAAGTTAATCCTTCTAACTTGACTTTTAAAATCAACTAAACACATGTTCTATATCTATATGATATGCTAACTTAATGATTTAAAACCTGGAAACACGAAAAACACCGTAAAACCGGATTTACGCCGTCGTAGTAACACCGCGGGCTGTTTTGGGTTAGTTAATTAAAAACTATGATAAACTTTGATTTTAAAGTTGTTATTCTGAGAAAATGATTTTTATTATGAACATGAAACTATATCCAAAAATTATGATTAAACTCAAAGTGGAAGTATGTTTTCTAAAATGGTCATCTAGACGTCGTTCTTTCGACTGAAATGACTACCTTTACAAAAACGACTTGTAACTTATTTTTCCGACTATAAACCTATACTTTTCTGTTTAGATTCATAAAATAGAGTTCAATATGAAACCATAGCAATTTGATTCACTCAAAACGGATTTAAAATGAAGAAGTTATGGGTAAAACAAGATTGGATAATTTTTCTCATTTTAGCTACGTGAAAATTGGTAACAAATCTATTCCAACCATAACTTAATCAACTTGTATTGTATATTATGTAATCTTGAGATACCATAGACACGTATACAATGTTTCGACCTATCATGTCGACACATCTATATATATTTCGGAACAACCATAGACACTCTATATGTGAATGTTGGAGTTAGCTATACAGGGTTGAGGTTGATTCCAAAATATATATAGTTTGAGTTGTGATCAATACTGAGATACGTATACACTGGGTCGTGGATTGATTCAAGATAATATTTATCGATTTATTTCTGTACATCTAATTGTGGACAACTAGTTGTAGGTTACTAACGAGGACAGCTGACTTAATAAACTTAAAACATCAAAATATATTAAAAGTGTTGTAAATATATTTTGAACATACTTTGATATATATGTATATATTGTTATAGGTTCGTGAATCAACCAGTGGCCAAGTCTTACTTCCCGACGAAGTAAAAATCTGTGAAAGTGAGTTATAGTCCCACTTTTAAAATCTAATATTTTTGGGATGAGAATACATGCAGGTTTTATAAATGATTTACAAAATAGACACAAGTACGTGAAACTACATTCTATGTTTGAATTATCGAAATCGAATATGCCCCTTTTTATTAAGTCTGGTAATCTAAGAATTAGGGAACAAACACCCTAATTGACGCGAATCCTAAAGATAGATCTATTGGGCCTAACAAACCCCATCCAAAGTACCGGATGCTTTAGTACTTCGAAATTTATATCATATCCGAAGGGTGTCCCGGAATGATGGGGATATTCTTATATATGCATCTTGTTAATGTCGGTTACCAGGTGTTCACCATATGAATGATTTTTATCTCTATGTATGGGATGTGTATTGAAATATGAAATCTTGTGGTCTATTGTTACGATTTGATATATATAGGTTAAACCTATAACTCACCAACATTTTTGTTGACGTTTAAAGCATGTTTATTCTCAGGTGAATATTAAGAGCTTCCGCTGTTGCATACTAAAATAAGGACAAGATTTGGAGTCCATGTTTGTATGATATTGTGTAAAAACTGCATTCAAGAAACTGATTTCGATGTAACATATTTGTATTGTAAACCATTATGTAATGGTCGTGTGTAAACAGGATATTTTAGATTATCATTATTTGATAATCTACGTAAAGCTTTTTAAACCTTTATTTATGAAATAAAGGTTATGGTTTGTTTTAAAAATGAATGCAGTCTTTGAAAAACGTCTCATATAGAGGTCAAAACCTCGCAACGAAATCAATTAATATGGAACGTTTTTAATCAATAAGAACGGGACATTTCAGTTGGTATCCGAGCGTTGGTCTTAGAGAACCAGAATTTTTCATTAGTGTGTCTTATCGAGTTTGTTAGGATGCATTAGTGAGTCTGGACTTTGACCGTGTTTACTTGAAAAATGATTGCTTAACAAATTTTGTTGGAAACTATATATTTTTAACATGTGAATATTATGTGATATATTAATCTCTTAACGCGTTTGATATTATGTGATAGATGTCTACCTCTAGAACAAGTCCCATTGACTCACCTAATAATAATGAAGAGTCAAATGTAAATTGGAATGATTCGTGGACTGATTCACAAGTTCCCGAAGAGAAACCGGAAGAAGAGTCGGAACCGGAAGAAGAGTCGGAACCGGAAGAAGAATCGGAACCGGATGAAGAAATAGAACCGGTGGGGGAAATAATAAAACGGTTAAGTAAAAGAAAATCCTCAACCAACCGACCAAGGTTAATTATGGTCAATGGTGTTTCCGCCAAGGAAGCAAAATATTGGGAGGATTACCAATTCTCCGATGAATCGGATTCCGACGAGAATTCCGATGATGTTATAGAAATTACCCCAACTGAATTTAAAAAGGCAAAAGAAAATAATAAGGGAAAGGGCATAAAAATAGAGAAATCTAATTCTAACCCCGATGAACTTTATATGTATCGTCAACGCCCGAAGTCCTTAAGTTGTAACAATGACCCGGGAACCTCTAAACCACCAGGTTTTTCTAAACCAATGTGGACAACGACAGCTCGTATTAGGGGAACATCATATATCCCTAGAAACTTGGCAAAACGAACCAAAACCGAAGAAGAAGAAACGAGCGAGTCGGAATAAGATAGTTGTATTCGTGTGGTGTAATATATGTAATATAGTGTTCTTATGCTTTATGATATATGTAAAAATTGCTTGTATTAATAAGTATTTTTTTATGAATCTAACTCTTGTCTATTTTACAGTTTAAAAACAAAATGGATAGACAACCCAATATTTTAAGAGACCTACCCAGAGACATGATTGATGAAATCTTGTCTAGAGTCGGCCAGAATTCCTCGGCACAACAATTTAAGGCGAGATCAGTTTGTAAGACATTCGAAGAACGTTCCAAGAATGTCTTGGTTTATAAGAGACTTTCGTTTGAAAGATGGGGGATATCACATTGGGAAACCCATAAGTTACGATGTGTTTACTTTGACGCATATATTGCGGGGAACCCAAATGCTATTTTACGCAACGGGTTAAGAAATTATTTTGACTCAATATATCCGAATATTGGACTTCGTGATTTAGAAAAAGCGGCTAACATGCAACATAAAGAAGCATGTTATGCTTACGGATTAGTAATGTTCGCTTCTCACCAAAGTGAGAACAAAAACATCGGGCTACAACTATTAAACAAAACGTTTCCACAAGTGACGGAGTCGGTAATTGGGGTAAGAAATGAGGTTTTTAGATTATTACGGGACTGTTGGACATTACGTAACCCTCGTCCCTTTGACGACGTTACAACACGCTGTCTTATCAACGGCCATAACAGTTATGTTGCACAAGACCAAGGATGGGAAGTAGTCCTAGTAAAACCAGAATGCATGACTTGTTTCTGGACGTATGAATTACGTGTCTTTATTGCCTTTGCTGAACGACTTGTGTACTAGCTAGAATTATCTTCACAACTATCTTGTATCAAAGTTATTGTGTGCTATATTTCATGCTTTATGTAAAATAAGCGGTATTGTAAGTTTGTAAAATATTGTATAAAAGTTTGAACGCGAAATATTATTATAATCAGTTTTTCATATAGAATTGTAGTAGTTGAATTGTATATTAGCTACTAAGTATGAACTTAACGGGTAGGTACTACCCGAATTTAAACTTATAAAATGCTAATATGAAGAAAAAGCTTTTATAAATGAGTTCATATTATGCTACGAAATACTATTAACTACTCTTAATATTCTGTATGATTAACTTGTTCCATTTAACTATTTTGAAGGAAATGGCACCGACTACTCGACACACCGTGAATATGAATGAAGAGGAATTCCGTACTTTTCTAGCTTCAAACATAGCCGCAGTACAGGCTGCGCTACATACCAACAATAACCTTGGATCTAGCAGTACAGGAAATCGTGTAGGATGCACCTACAAAGAATTCACTGCCTGCAAACCTTTGGAATTTGATGGAACCGAAGGACCGATCGGATTGAAACGGTGGACCGAGAAGGTCGAATCGGTGTTTGCCATAAGTAAGTGTACTGAAGAGGACAAAGTAAAGTACGCTACGCATACCTTCACAGGTTCTGCGTTAACATGGTGGAATACCTATCTAGAGCAAGTGGGACAAGACGATGCGTACGCACTACCGTGGTCAGCATTCAAGCACTTGATGAACGAGAAGTACCGTCCCAGAACCGAGGTCAATAAGCTCAAGACAGAACTTAGAGGGTTACGAACCCAAGGATTTGATATTACCACGTACGAAAGACGATTCACAGAATTGTGCCTATTGTGTCCGGGAGCATTCGAAGATGAGGAAGAGGAGATCGACGCGTTTGTGAAAGGATTACCGGAAAGAATCCAAGAAGATATAAGTTCACACGAGCCCGCCTCCATACAACAGGCATGTAGAATGGCTCACAAACTCGTGAACCAAATTGAAGAAAGAATTAAAGAATAGACTGCTGAAGAGGCCAATGTGAAGCAAGTCAAAAGAAAGTGGGAGGAAAACGGTGATAAGAATCACCAATACAACAACAACAGCAATTACAACAATAATCGCAACAATTATCCCAACAATCACAACATCAATCGCAACTACAACAAACGGCCCAACAACAACAACAACAACAACAACAGCAACTACAACAATCATCCCAACAACAATAATAACCGCAATAACAACAACAATCAGAAGCAGCTATGCCAAAGGTGTGAAAAGAATCACTCGGGGTTCTGCACCAAATTTTGCAACAAGTGTAAAAGAAATGGTCATAGCGCGGCGAAGTGTGAGGTCTACGAACCAGGGGTTAATAGAACGAAAGGAACAAATGGTGTCGGAACGAGTAATGGCGGAGCAAGTAGTGTCGGAGCAAGTTATGCCAATGTAGTTTGTTATAAATGTGGAAAACCGGGCCACATTATTAGAAATTGCCCGAACCAGGAGAACACGAATGGACAAGGCCGTGGAAGAGTTTTCAATATTAATGCTGCAGAGGCACAGGAAGACCCGGAGCTTGTTACGGGTACGTTTCTTATTGACAATAAATCTGCTTACGTTTTATTTGATTCGGGTGCGGATAGAAGCTATATGAGTAGAGATTTTTGTGCTAAATTAAGTTGTCCATTGACGCCTTTGGATAGTAAATTTTTACTCGAATTAGCAAATGGTAAATTAATTTCAGCAGATAATATATGTCGGAATCGAGAAATTAAACTGGTTAGCGAAACATTTAAGATTGATTTGATACCAGTAGAGTTAGGGAGTTTTGATGTGATAATCGGTATGGACTGGTTGAAAGAAGTGAAAGTGGAGATCGTTTGTTACAAAAATGCAATTCGCATTATACGAGAAAAAGGAAAACCCTTAATGGTGTACGGAGAAAAGGGCAACACGAAGCTACATCTTATTAGTAATTTGAAGGCACAAAAACTAATAAGAAAAGGTTGCTATGCTGTTCTAGCACACGTCGAGAAAGTACAAACTGAAGAAAAGAGCATCAATGATGTTCCCGTCGCAAAAGAATTTCCTGATGTATTTCCGAAAGAATTACCGGGATTACCCCCACATCGATCCGTTGAATTTCAAATAGATCTTATACCAGGAGCTGCACCAATAGCTCGTGCTCCTTACAGACTCGCACCCAGCGAGATGAAAGAACTACAAAGCCAATTACAAGAACTTTTAGACCGTGGTTTCATTCGACCAAGCACATCACCGTGGGGAGCTCCTGTTTTGTTTGTCAAGAAGAAAGATGGTACATTCAGGTTGTGTATCGACTACCGAGAGTTGAACAAACTTACCATCAAGAACCGCTACCCACTACCGAGAATCGATGACTTATTTGATCAACTACAAGGCTCGTCTGTTTATTCAAAGATTGACTTACGTTCCGGGTATCATCAAATGAGGGTGAAAGAAGATGATATTCCAAAGACTGCTTTCAGAACACGTTACGGTCATTACGAGTTTATGGTCATGCCGTTTGGTTTAACTAATGCACCAGCTGTGTTCATGGACCTTATGAACCGAGTGTGTGGACCATACCTTGACAAGTTTGTCATTGTTTTCATTGATGACATACTTATTTACTCAAAGAATGACCAAGAACACGGTGAACATTTGAGAAAGGTGTTAGAAGTATTGAGGAAGGAAGAATTGTACGCTAAGTTTTCAAAGTGTGCATTTTGGTTGGAAGAAGTTCAATTCCTCGGTCACATAGTGAACAAAGAAGGTATTAAGGTGGATCCGGCAAAGATAGAAACTGTTGAAAAGTGGGAAACCCCGAAAACTCCGAAACACATACGCCAGTTTTTAGGACTAGCTGGTTACTACAGAAGGTTCATCCAAGACTTTTCCAGAATAGCAAAACCCTTGACTGCATTAACGTATAAAGGGAAGAAATTTGAATGGAATGATGAACAAGAGAAAGCGTTTCAGTTATTGAAGAAAAAGCTAACTACGGCACCTATATTGTCATTGCCTGAAGGGAATGATGATTTTGTGATTTATTGTGATGCATCAAAGCAAGGTCTCGGTTGTGTATTAATGCAACGAACGAAGGTGATTGCTTATGCGTCTAGACAATTGAAGATTCACGAACAAAATTATACGACGCATGATTTGGAATTAGGCGCGGTTGTTTTTGCATTAAAGACTTGGAGGCACTACTTATATGGGGTCAAAAGTATTATATATACTGACCACAAAAGTCTTCAACACATATTTAATCAGAAACAACTGAATATGAGGCAGCGTAGGTGGATTGAATTATTGAATGATTACGACTTTGAGATTCGTTACCACCCGGGGAAGGCAAATGTGGTAGCCGATGCCTTGAGCAGGAAGGACAGAGAACCCATTCGAGTAAAATCTATGAATATAATGATTCATAATAACATTACTACTCAAATAAAGGAGGCGCAACAAGGAGTTTTAAAAGAGGGAAATTTAAAGGATGAAATACCCAAAGGATCGGAGAAGCATCTTAATATTCGGGAAGACGGAACCCGGTATAGGGCTGAAAGGATTTGGGTACCAAAATTTGGAGATATGAGAGAAATGGTACTTAGAGAAACTCATAAAACCAGATACTCAATACATCCTGGAACGGGGAAGATGTACAAGGATCTCAAGAAACATTTTTGGTGGCCGGGTATGAAAGCCGATGTTGCTAAATATGTAGGAGAATGTTTGACGTGTTCTAAGGTCAAAGCTGAGCATCAGAAACCATCAGGTCTACTTCAACAACCCGAAATCCCGGAATGGAAATGGGAAAACATTACCATGGATTTCATCACTAAATTGCCAAGGACTGCAAGTGGTTTTGATACTATTTGGGTAATAGTTGACCGTCTCACCAAATCAGCACACTTCTTACCAATAAGAGAAGATGACAAGATGGAGAAGTTAGCACGACTGTATTTGAAGGAAGTCATCTCCAGACATGGAATACCAATCTCTATTATCTCTGATAGGGATGGCAGATTTATTTCAAGATTCTGGCAGACATTACAGCAAGCATTAGGAACTCGTCTAGACATGAGTACTGCCTATCATCCACAAACTGATGGGCAGAGCGAAAGGACGATACAAACGCTTGAAGACATGCTACGAGCATGTGTTATTGATTTCGGAAACAGTTGGGATCGACATCTACCGTTAGCAGAATTTTCCTACAACAACAGCTACCATTCAAGCATTGAGATGGCGCCGTTTGAAGCACTTTATGGTAGAAAGTGCAGGTCTCCGATTTGTTGGAGTGAAGTGGGGGATAGACAGATTACGGGTCCGGAGATTATACAAGAAACTACCGAGAAGATCATCCAAATTCAACAACGGTTGAAAACCGCCCAAAGTCGACAAAAGAGCTACGCTGACATTAAAAGAAAAGATATAGAATTTGAAATTGGAGAGATGGTCATGCTTAAAGTTGCACCTTGGAAAGGCGTTGTTCGATTTGGTAAACGAGGGAAATTAAATCCAAGGTATATTGGACCATTCAAGATTATTAATCGTATCGGACCAGTAGCTTACCGACTAGAGTTACCTCAACAACTCGCGGCTGTACATAACACTTTCCACGTCTCGAATTTAAAGAAATGTTTTGCTAAAGAAGATCTCACTATTCCGTTAGATGAAATCCAAATCAACGAAAAACTTCAATTCATCGAAGAACCCGTCGAAATAATGGATCGTGAGGTTAAAAGACTTAAGCAAAACAAGATACCAATTGTTAAGGTTCGATGGAATGCTCGTAGAGGACCCGAGTTCACCTGGGAGCGTGAAGATCAGATGAAGAAGAAATACCCGCATCTATTTCCAGAAGATTCGTCAACACCTTCAACAGCTTAAAATTTCGGGACGAAATTTATTTAACGGGTAGGTACTGTAGTGACCCGAACTTTTCCATGTTTATATATATTAATTGAGATTGATATTTACATGATTAAATGTTTCCAACATGTTAAGCAATCAAACTTGTTAAGACTTGATTAATTGAAATATGTTTCATATAGACAATTGACCACCCAAGTTGACCGGTGATTCACGAACGTTAAAACTTGTAAAAACTATATGATGACATATATATGGATATATATATATATAGTTAACATGATACTATGATAAGTAAACATATCATTAAGTATATTAACAATGAACTACATATGTAAAAACAAGACTACTAACTTAATGATTTTTAAACGAGACATATATATAACGATTATCGTTGTAAAGACATTTAATGTATATATATCATATTAAGAGATATTCATACATGATAATATCATGATAATATAATAATTTAAAATCTCATTTGATATTATAAACATTGGGTTAACAACATTTAACAAGATCGTTAACCTAAAGGTTTCAAAACAACACTTACATGTAACGACTAACGATGACTTAACGACTCAGTTAAAATGTATATACATGTAGTGTTTTAATATGTATTTATACACTTTTGAAAGACTTCAATACACTTATCAAAATACTTCTACTTAACAAAAATGCTTACAATTACATCCTCGTTCAGTTTCATCAACAATTCTACTCGTATGCACCCGTATTCGTACTCGTAACTAGCATGAAATATCTCATAAAATTACAAAAATATGAGTAATCATTCATGACTTATTTACATGAAAACAAAATTACATATCCTTTATATCTAATCCATACACCAACGACCAAAAACACCTACAAACACTTTCATTCTTCAATTTTCTTCATCTAATTGATCTCTCTCAAGTTCTATCTTCAAGTTCTAAGTGTTCTTCATAAATTCCAAAAGTTCTAGTTTCATAAAATCAAGAATACTTTCAAGTTTGCTAGCTCACTTCCAATCTTGTAAGGTGATCATCCAACCTCAAGAAATCTTTGTTTCTTACAGTAGGTTATCATTCTAATACAAGGTAATAATCATATTCAAACTTTGGTTCAATTTCTATAACTATAACAATCTTATTTCAAGTGATGATCTTACTTGAACTTGTTTTCGTGTCATGATTCTGCTTCAAGAACTTCGAGCCATCCAAGGATCCATTGAAGCTAGATCCATTTTTCTCTTTTCCAGTAGGTTTATCCAAGGAACTTAAGGTAGTAATGATGTTCATAACATCATTCGATTCATACATATAAAGCTATCTTATTCGAAGGTTTAAACTTGTAATCACTAGAACATAGTTTAGTTAATTCTAAACTTGTTCGCAAACAAAAGTTAATCCTTCTAACTTGACTTTTAAAATCAACTAAACACATGTTCTATATCTATATGATATGCTAACTTAATGATTTAAAACCTGGAAACACGAAAAACACCGTAAAACCGGATTTACGCCGTCGTAGTAACACCGCGGGCTGTTTTGGGTTAGTTAATTAAAAACTATGATAAACTTTGATTTTAAAGTTGTTATTCTGAGAAAATGATTTTTATTATGAACATGAAACTATATCCAAAAATTATGATTAAACTCAAAGTGGAAGTATGTTTTCTAAAATGGTCATCTAGACGTCGTTCTTTCGACTGAAATGACTACCTTTACAAAAACGACTTGTAACTTATTTTTCCGACTATAAACCTATACTTTTCTGTTTAGATTCATAAAATAGAGTTCAATATGAAACCATAGCAATTTGATTCACTCAAAACGGATTTAAAATGAAGAAGTTATGGGTAAAACAAGATTGGATAATTTTTCTCATTTTAGCTACGTGAAAATTGGTAACAAATCTATTCCAACCATAACTTAATCAACTTGTATTGTATATTATGTAATCTTGAGATACCATAGACACGTATACAATGTTTCGACCTATCATGTCGACACATCTATATATATTTCGGAACAACCATAGACACTCTATATGTGAATGTTGGAGTTAGCTATACAGGGTTGAGGTTGATTCCAAAATATATATAGTTTGAGTTGTGATCAATACTGAGATACGTATACACTGGGTCGTGGATTGATTCAAGATAATATTTATCGATTTATTTCTGTACATCTAATTGTGGACAACTAGTTGTAGGTTACTAACGAGGACAGCTGACTTAATAAACTTAAAACATCAAAATATATTAAAAGTGTTGTAAATATATTTTGAACATACTTTGATATATATGTATATATTGTTATAGGTTCGTGAATCAACCAGTGGCCAAGTCTTACTTCCCGACGAAGTAAAAATCTGTGAAAGTGAGTTATAGTCCCACTTTTAAAATCTAATATTTTTGGGATGAGAATACATGCAGGTTTTATAAATGATTTACAAAATAGACACAAGTACGTGAAACTACATTCTATGGTTGAATTATCGAAATCGAATATGCCCCTTTTTATTAAGTCTGGTAATCTAAGAATTAGGGAACAGACACCCTAATTGACGCGAATCCTAAAGATAGATCTATTGGGCCTAACAAACCCCATCCAAAGTACCGGATGCTTTAGTACTTCGAAATTTATATCATATCCGAAGGGTGTCCCGGAATGATGGGGATATTCTTATATATGCATCTTGTTAATGTCGGTTACCAGGTGTTCACCATATGAATGATTTTTATCTCTATGTATGGGATGTGTATTGAAATATGAAATCTTGTGGTCTATTGTTACGATTTGATATATATAGGTTAAACCTATAACTCACCAACATTTTTGTTGACGTTTAAAGCATGTTTATTTTCAGGTGAATATTAAGAGCTTCCGCTGTTGCATACTAAAATAAGGACAAGATTTGGAGTCCATGTTTGTATGATATTGTGTAAAAACTGCATTCAAGAAACTGATTTCGATGTAACATATTTGTATTGTAAACCATTATGTAATGGTCGTGTGTAAACAGGATATTTTAGATTATCATTATTTGATAATCTACGTAAAGCTTTTTAAACCTTTATTTATGAAATAAAGGTTATGGTTTGTTTTAAAAATGAATGCAGTCTTTGAAAAACGTCTCATATAGAGGTCAAAACCTCGCAACGAAATCAATTAATATGGAACGTTTTTAATCAATAAGAACGGGACATTTCACTCTATATGTGAATGTTGGAGTTAGCTATACAGGGTTGAGGTTGATTTCAAAATATATATAGTTTGAGTTGTGATCAATACTGAGATACGTATACACTGGGTCGTGGATTGATTCAAGATAATATTTATCGATTTATTCTGTACATCTAACTGTGGACAACTAGTTGTAGGTTACTAACGAGGACAGCTGACTTAATAAACTTAAAACATCAAAATATATTAAAAGTGTTGTAAATATATTTTGAACATACTTTGATATATATGTATATATTGTTATAGGTTCGTGAATCAACCAGTGGCCAAGTCTTACTTCTCGACGAAGTAAAAAATCTGTGAAAGTGAGTTATAGTCCCACTTTTAAAATCTAATATTTTTGGGATGAGAATACATGCAGGTTTTATAAATGATTTACAAAATAGACACAAATACGTGAAACTGCATTCTATGGTTGAATTATCGAAATCGAATATGCCCCTTTTTATTTAGTCTGGTAATCTAAGAATTAGGGAACAGACACCCTAATTGACGCGAATCCTAAAGATAGATCTATTGGGCCTAACAAACCCCATCCAAAGTACCAGATGCTTTAGTACTTCGAAATTTATATCATATCCGAAGGGTGTCCCGAAATGATGGGGATATTCTTATATATGCATCTTGTTAATGTCGGTTACCAGGTGTTCACCATATGAATGATTTTTATCTCTATGTATGGGATGTGTATTGAAATATGAAACCTTGTGGTCTATTATTATGATTTGATATATATAGGTTAAACCTATAACTCACCAACATTTTTGTTGACGTTTTAAGCATGTTTATTCTCAGGTGATTATTAAGAGCTTCTGCTGTCGCATACTTAAATAAGGACGAGATTTGGAGTCCATGCTTGTATGATATTGTGTAAAAACTGCATTCAAGAAACTTATTTTGTTGTAACATATTTGTATTGTAAACCATTATGTAATGGTCGTGTGTAAACAGGATATTTTAGATTATCATTATTTGATAATCTACGTAAAGCTTTTTAAACCTTTATTGATGAAATAAAGGTTATGGTTTGTTTTAAAATGAATGCAGTCTTTGAAAAACGTCTCATATAGAGGTCAAAACCTCGCAACGAAATCAATTAATATGGAACGTTTTTAATCAATAAGAACGGGACATTTCAGATGGTATCAGAGCCAGGCCCCGGACCAAACGTGCACAGCGAGGACGCTGTGTTCCATTAGAGGGGAGGATTGTAACATCCGTGTTACATCCGTCCCACATCGGTTGGAGAGGGGAACGAAGCATGCCTTATAAGGGTGTGGATACCTTTCCTAGTATGACGCGTTTTGGGACCACAAGCGCAGCAGATCCCATTAGAACTCTGCAGTTAAACGTGCTCAGGCGAGAGCACTACCAGGATGGGTGACCTCCTGGGAAAGTGTTCGTCGTGTGTGGTCGCCAAGAAAAATCCGTGAGCAACCTACAGGGGAGACAAGGGTACGTCCCTATCTCTGCAAAGCGGACAATATCATGCTACGGGGAACGTGTTACCTGGAATATTACTTAATTTTATTAAAATAAAAGAAACTAATTACATCCGAATTTTTAACGGGCCCGATCTTCTCGCTCGGTGCGAGTTAAATTTTTCTGAGACCACCGTTCAACTCAAAAAAATCTGATGAACACAACGCGACTAACTATACGCGAAACGGACATCCTTAAAAAAACACTAAATAACGGGCCATATATTCTCGCTCGGTGCGAGTTAAATTTTTTCGAGACCACCGTTCAACTCGAAATAATTTTACGAACACAACGAGACTAACTATACGCAAAACGGACATCGTTAAAAAAAATTAAATATTTCGGGCTGTATTTCATACATATACATACATGTCCAACAAACAACTCAACCTACTATATATATTAAGTACCAAACAACGTATATCCAAATTCGACCACGCGTTGAATACAACCGCGGTAACGCGCGGTCGAAATTTTTTCTAGTTACTATCATTTAGAATTCATATTAGACCTGGTGATGAACGTCTTAAGTGGTAAAATGATCTCAATAAACAAGTAACTGTACATCATTATTATGTTCCTTTATTTATGGGGTAGCTTATCATGAAAAAAACATGTTTAACTATTTGTTAGTTTAAGCGAGAATTTGATAACCATCAGTGGTTTTGGGATGTTTAGGCTCTACAAAACATTAATTATCAAAAAAGTAGGAAGGTAAGTAGTTTGTTACTTTGTTGTGTATCTCAATTTTTTTAAACCATAATCAAATCTCACAGAATAGCAAATCTTGAACAGTCAACCACCTCAACCACTCACAAATACAAGCCTTGGCTATCTATAGTTACTGATCAAGCATATTTAGGCTCAAATGCGTAGGAAACCACCCCTTTAGTCTAAAATGAATATCGTAAATCGAAATTAAGCTCATCGAGCATCATAAAGATGCGATTGGAATACTCCTTTAAAAAGATAGGAGTATTCAAAAACACAAGTCACCCGGTTTGCTTTCACCACTTCCGGCCACCAACATCTTGCCAGTGGTCGGGATACCTTGATATTCCCTTTTTCGAAATGACCACAATGCCCCTAATGTAAAATATATAGGAAAGCTAATTGAATTTCCAATCCACCTGTCAATATCGTGACTCAGAAAAAGCATCTGCCAATGAATATTAATACAAATTGATTACCTATCTGTATACTTTGATCGGCTAATATTCTTTGAATTCACATCACTAGAGAAGCTACTCAAAAACTTCACAAGCCCCCACCATCTTAAAATATATGAAATTAAAATAACAGGGTACACAAGATGATAATATACAAGGGAAAATGGCACCAAAATGCATTGAACTTTCATCAAAATCCTATTGTATGCATTCAACTTTCAAAAGTCCTATTGTATGCATTCAACTTTATATTTTCTCCTATTGTATGCATTTAACCTGTTATAACACGTTACCTTCTAGGTCACCTTCTAAATATTTACATCTTTAGTCCCTCATATTTGTAAATTCTAATTTCATTAATCCTTCTATTAAACAAAACATTTATATCTTCATACATTCATCATCTTCATCTTGTCTAAACTCTAAAGAAAGGACTCACATTATAATGCTTATGAGACCCATAAGGCTGTCCAATAAGATCACCGAGATTTAAATCCACCATCACCTGTTACAATGCCAAAGATTAGAAAAATTCAAAAATAGAGAATACAATTGAGCATCGGTAGGAAGCTTAAGTTAAACATGAGAGCCATATTTGATTGCTTTTAGGTCCTATAAGTGCAAACAGGCATGTCTTGTTACTAATGTCTTCAATTTCTACCTTATCAGCAAAAAATATGTACCTACACTCCCAATATAAATATTTTATAAGAAGATCATTAGATGCTGAATATATATTAATATGTGTTTACTCGTATAATATCTTTTTGGACAAGTTAGCAAGTATAACATCAATATTAAAAAAAACCTATAATGCCATATATAATAAATGTGAAACGACGAATTAGTAAATACAAAAGAGTAGTTACATACTTCCTGAGCATTTCAATGATACTTCCAGTTGTTGATGGTGATACAACAAGTGTAATAGCGGTTTTCTGCAAAATCAGTAACACTTTTAAGTCTTAAAAACTTTTGAAGCAATTTATAGAAAATATAGGGGAATAATATTACCATGATCCATGCATGTGCAATATCAGTTGTTCGAGCAGCTGGAGTTACAAAGACAGTGTCACATCCCTACAAGATTCAGTAACATTATTACATGAACTTCGACAAGAGTTACTACCACGAATAGCTCAACAGCACATCTAAATTAATACCTCAAAGACTTACCCTTCCTTCGGAAAGTGCTTCAAAGTTTGCGGTACTTTGGTTGTGAAGAAATTGAATACGATCTTCTCCGCTGACTTCAAACCAATTGAAAGGGTTTAAAAGAAAGAAGATTTAGTAAATTACAACATATTACAGAATACTGATACAGATCGGAACCAGTCCTAAAAGAAATGAGTTATATGTTCTTCTGCAACTAATGTTCAGGAACCAATCTTAAAGACATTCATCATTTTGTTGTAGTGCATCAACTTGAGCAATAAAACATGTATATAAATCCAACAAAATGATCAATATTACACACTTATTTATGGATATATAATTAATATATAATTTAGACAAGATGAAGATGATGAATGTATGAAGATATAAATGTTTTGTTTAATAGAAGGACTAATGAAATTAGAATTTACAAATATGAGGGACTAAAGATGTAAATATTTAGAAGGTGACCTAGAAGGTAACCTGTTACAACAGGTTGAATGCATACAATAAGAGAAAATATAAAGTTGAATGCATACAATAGGATTTTGATGAAAGTTCAATACATTTTGGTGCCATTTTCCCAATATACAATTTATGAGTTTTTAAAGCCGTTACCACGTACTCGTATAACCAACTACTTTTTAACTGTCACCTTAAAAGAACTTAAGTAACCATACAAGATTGTATAGTAGTAGCATGTTAGGGAAAGTGTAAGGATATTAGGACCCAAAACAACGTAAGTGATTCAACAAGATCACTCACCGATAGTAATTCTACAAGATTACTAACCCACTTAATGAACGAAAGATTATAAATGCAAGAAATGTAAATCGACACAAGAGATAACGTGGTTATATGCAATCGTTGTGATTGCTTTAGTCCACGGACCAACTAGAGAATGTATTTACTGAATATTTGTGGTGTGTTTACAATGAGTTACAAGAGGGTCTATTTATAGAATGATTTAAGGAGTAAGTTAAAAACAATTCCTTGAAGCTTCATGTGAGTTTCCTGACAGCTTCATGGAGACTACATGTGAGTTTCCTGACAGCTTCGTGGAAGCTACATGTGAATTTCCTCACAACTTCGTGGAAGCTACATGTGAGTTTCCTAACAACTTCGTGGAAGCTACATGTGAGTTTCCTAACAACTTCGTAGAAGCTTCGTGTGAGTTTCCTGGAATCTTCCCTCTAATTGTTTAATGTTCTCCATATCTCCAACAATCTCCCACTTGGAGACTTTGAACAAACCCAACCTTCGTCAACCCAAAATATCAACGATCTAACCAAGAATGTTAAATCACCATTATACCGACAAACTCCATTTGGGACACGCACACTCAACACATACTTCGGATGAGCAGACTTTCGATACAAGGTCTTCAACACTACTTGTTAGAATTGAAACATTAACTCTCTAATTCTCTAGTTGGGGTCTTCTCTCATCAATTCATTAGAAGACCAATTGAGGTAATGCAAAACTTCAATTTCTCTGTCGTAACAACCTTAGTAAACATATCAGCAGGATTCTTCGTACCAAGGATTTTCTCCAATAATAAAGTACCATCATTTATATGTTGTCGAATAAAATGATACCTTATCTTGATGTGTTTCGTACGACTATGAAACACCGGATTCTTCCCAAGATGAACCGCACTTTGATTATCACAATTCAAGACGCAATAGTCTTGTCTTTTACCCAACTCACCTAAGAAGTTTTTCAACCAAACAAGCTCTTTAGAAGCTTCTGCAATAGCCATATATTCGACTTCGGTGGTTGATAAAGCAACACTTTTTTGTAGTCGAGACATCCAACTAACCGCCGTCTTCCCTATTGTGAAAACATAACCCGTAGTGCTTTTCCCCGAATCGTCACATCCACCCAAATTAGCATCCGCATAACCTCTACGTATGACATTGCTTTTAGAGAAGCACAATCCCATATTAGAAGTACCTTTCAAATAACGAAGTAACCATTTAACCGCTTCCCAATGCTCTTTCCCCGGATTAGACATATAACGACTTACAACTCCCACTGCGTGAGCAATATCGGGTCTTGTACAAACCATGGCGTACATAACACTACCCACGGCCGATGCATATGGAACCTTTTCCATCTCCATTTTGTCTTCTTCCGTTTTAGGTGATTGACTTTTCGATAGCTTTATCGTGCTACCCAAAGGCATAGAACGATCCTTTGAATTTTCCATGTTAAACCTCTCTATAACTTTCTCAATATATTTGGATTGAGACAAGTATAGAGTACCCTTCACACGATCACGCACAATACTCATGCCAAGTATTTGCCTAGCACCACCAAGATCTTTCATCTCGAACTCATGGGAAAGTAATCCCTTCAACTTGTTGATTTCGGACATGTTGGAACCTGCAAGTAACATGTCATCAACATACAACAATAAGATTATGTAAGAAGACTTGAATTTCTTCAAGTAGCAACAGTGATCCGCTTCACATCTTAAGAAACCAATCTTCTTCATAAACTCGTCAAACTTCAAGTACCATTGCCGAGGTGCTTGCTTCAATCCATACAAACTTTTCTTTAGCTTACAAACCCACTTCTCTTTACCCTTTACCTCAAAGCCTTCGGGTTGCCTCATATAGATCTCTTCATCAAGGTTACCATGTAAGAATGCGGTCTTCACATCTAGTTGCTCTAGATGTAAGTCCTCGGATGCAGCCATAGAAAGTACCAAACGAATAGTAGTCATCTTCACCACCGGTGAAAATATCTCTTGGTAGTCAACTCCTTTCTTTTGTTGAAAGCCTTTAACCACCAAACGAGCCTTGTACCTTTTCTTGCCATCCAACTCATTCTTGATTCGATACACCCATTTACTTTGCAACGCCCTTTTATCATGAGGTAACTTCACTAGTGACCAAGTTTTATTTTTCTCAAGTGACCCCATCTCTTCTTTCATGGCAAGCTCCCATTGTATGGATTCTTTTGTCTTCATTGCCTCAAAGTAACTTTCGGGTTCACCATTCTCGGTATAGAGCAAGTAGTTTGCTGATGGAGAATACCTAGGATTAGGTTTGTGCACTCTAGTCGAGCGTCTTAGTGTAAGAGCAACCGAAATGGTTGGACCGGTTTCATTTGTGTCCTCCTCATCAATAGAACTCGCACTATGTTCGGAATCATCACCGCTTTCCGAATCATTTCCATCATTAGCATTTTCTGACGCCTCACCGTTAATTGGCAATTCATTGTTACCCGTACTCCCACTAGAACCTGCAAGATCATCAATAGAAACATCGTCAAAAGTAACATGACCCGGTTTAGAACTCCCCGTTTCCGGTTTGCCATAAACCGAATCTTCATCAAAGGTAACATCACGAGAACGAATCACTTTTCTAGCCTCATTATCCCAACAACGATAACCCATTTCATCCGACCCGTAACCTATGAAAGTACACTTCTTTGACTTAGCTTCAAGCTTGTCTCTATCCGCATCTTTGGTCTTCACATAAGCATTACACCCAAAGATCCTAAGGTGATTATAACTCACATTCTTATCTTGGCATTCTTCCTCGGAAATTCGAAAACCCAACGGTGTTGAGGGTCCCCTATTTATCAAATAAACCGCCGTGTTAACCGCATCCGCCCAAAACATTTTAGGCAAACCGGCATGTAGTCTCATACTCATAGCCCTTTCATTTAACGTACGATTCATACGTTCGGCGACCCCATTGTGTTGCAGTGTTTCTGGTACTGTTTTCAACATTCTAATACCGAGCTTTGCACAATGGTCTTTAAACTCAAGACTACCATATTCCCCTCCATTATCCGACTTCAAGCACTTGACCTTCAAGTTAGTCTCATTTTCTACCATAGCTTTCCACTTCACAAATGTATTAAATACATCAGATTTAGCTTTAAGAAAATAAACTCATACCATTCGAGTGGAGTCGTCAATGAAGGTGACATAATAGCGAGAACCTCCATGTGATTCTACATTCGTTGGACCAAATACATCCGTATGAACAAGCTCCAATTTCTCCAACTTAGGAGCATTTCCCGATTTCCCAAAAGTCACCTTCTTTTGCTTCCCATATACACATGGTTCGCAAAACCCAAGTTCTACCTTTTTTAAATCCGGAATTCTCCCACTCGAAACAAGCATCTTCATACCCTTCTCACTCATATACCCGAGTCTTCGGTGCCATAGAGTTGATTCGGACTCAACATTAACTGTAGCAACCACCGTGTCTTCATCAAACACTTAAACCATATAAAGAGTTCCCCTTTTATGTCCACGAGCCACTACACAACTACCCTTAACCACCTTCCATTGGCGGTTTTCAAAAGTAACCGCGTTACCTTCATCATCTAATTGACCAACTGAAATAAGTTTCCTTTTTAATTTAGGAATGTATCTTACGTTTTTCAAAGTCCAATTAGAGCCAAGAGTAGTCTTCAATACAACATCTCCAATGCCCTCTATATTGAATTGTTTGTCGTCTGCCAATCTCACCTTGCCTTGATATGAACGAAAATTCTGCATCATGCTTTTGACATGAGTAGCATGAAACGAAGCTCCCGAATCCAAAATCCAAGACTCTATAGAATTTTCAACACTACATAAAAGTGCATCATCACTTTCTTCCGCGATAAAGTTCACACCTTTCGCCGGACCATTTTTACATTTCCTTTGAAAGTGCCCTTTTTGATTGCAACCCCAACAAACAGCTTCACTTCTATCTTTCGATGGATACCTCTTCTTAGACTTCTTTCTACCCTTCTTCTCACCGCAATCAAATTTCCTACCACGGTTGTCGGTACTTAACAAAGAACTGGATGTCGATTCCCCCGAGTTTCTCCTACGAGTATCTTCACCAAGAATCAAATCTCTTATTGCTTCAAACGCTAGCTTAGTAGTTCCCGTAGAGCTACTAACCGCGGTAACCGTACCCGACCAACTTTCCGGTAATGATGAAAGCAAGATTAGTGCTTTTAGTTCATCATCAAACTTAATCTCTACCGATTCAAGCCTTGAAACGATATTATTAAATTCATTGATATGATCCGTTGCACTCGTACCTTCTTTCATCTTTGTATTGAACAATTGACGCATGAGAAATACCTTATTAGAAGCGGTAGGTTTCTCATACATGTTAGAGAGTGCTTTCAAGCAAGCAACGTCTTCTCATTCACAACGTTGTATGCAACGTTCTTAGCAAGTGAAAGACGAATAGCGCCCAAAGCTTGACGATCCAAAAGCGTCCAATCGGCATCGTTCATGCTTTTAGGCTTGGTCTCTAACAAGGGTTGGTGTAGCTTCTTTTGATACAAGTAATCTTCAATTTTCATCTTCCAAAAGCCAAAGTCTCTCCCATCGAATCGGTCGATTCTAAACTTCCCGTCTTCCGCCATCGTTCCCTTAACGAAACCTTTTGCTCTGATACCAGTTGTAAGGATACTAGGACCCAAAACAACGTAAGTGATTCAACAAGATCACTCACCGATAGTAATTCTACAAGATTACTAACCCACTTAATGAACGAAATATTATAAATGCAAGAAATGTAAATTGACACAAGAGATAACGTGGTTATATGCAATCGTTGTGATTGTTTTAGTCCACGGACCAACTAGAGAATGTATTTACTGAATATTTGTGGTGTGTTTACAATGAGTTACAAGAGGGTCTATTTATAGAATGATTTAAGGAGTAAGTTAAAAACAATTCTTTGAAGCTTCATGTGAGTTTCCTGACAGCTTCATGGAGACTACATGCGAGTTTTCTGACAGCTTCGTGGAAGCTACATGTGAATTTCCTCACAACATCGTGGAAGCTACATGTGAGTTTCCTAACAACTTCGTGGAAGCTACATGTGAGTTTCCTAACAACTTCGTGGAAGCTTCGTGTGAGTTTCCTGGAATCTTCCCTCTAATTGTTTAAAGTTCCCCATATCTCCAACAGAAAGCAGTCGGAAACAGTTGCGAATTAACCTGATTGTGCCACATACATCGAAGTAAAAGATAATAGCACTCTACAAGTAACTTGGATAGAAAATTACCATTTACCCTTAAAATAACTTGAGTGTCAAACCACTATAAGTTATCCTTGAGTAAAACTAAAACATAAACCTAACAACTTTGAGTGACAAGGAACTGATTTCTATTGGTGATTAAAAAGTCTTAATTATCATTATGTTTATCTTTTGACTATTTATGATCAATGATCAATAACATTTCCACAAACAATAATTCAATTACTCGTCTAGTCGATATGATGGCACCTTTGGACCACCGTATATGGCGACGTTCCACTGACGTGTAAACTCGATTTAGATTGATAGAAATATCCATTTACTGATTAGGTCCCAAAAGCATATCAGAAGATCCAAACTTGTGTTCATCCAAAGATGCTTAAAATGCATGTCCTAAACACAGTGTAACGCTAAACAGATGATTTAAATGTGTTTCTTAGTGATTAATATTGAAGTTATCTACCAAAGGGCTTCTGGTCCATCGGTATCAAAGAGTCTTATTAACTTTGATGTTATGAGTTCGGTCCCGTCATGGACAAAAGTGTGTGTGTGTTTTGTTCCAAAAATATAATTGAAGTGATCTGGTTAAGGTTACCTTTTAAGAGATGAAACTATAACTACTCTTCATGCATTGGTGACTTGTACTCCTGGAAAATGAAATAGTACATTCTACAGTGTTTGTACTACTTGAAACAACATGATCAATTATTAAAAAAAGTGAGTTAGTAGTAATGTATTAGCCTGGCTCAGCATGTGATATGTCATCCCTACATCAAAGATGTACTAAAAGCAATGTCCAAGTGGCAATTTTGTCATTTTCTGCCAACTTCATCAATAAGTAATAATCAAGGGGCCATATGGTGTAGATATATATAGTAGCCAATTTTAAAAGGTGAAGCCATAACAAAATAATAAAGCTTATAAAAACTTTCTAGTGATCATCTCATATATTTAACTGTGAGATATTGCTATTGACTGTACATGAGCAATGGCAACCGAAACTGTTATTCCCGAATCCGTTTGTTTAAAGGTTAGTGATCATATTCTTTTTCTTCTTCTTTTTTTTTTTTTTTTGTACTGCAGTGATCATATTATCCTGATTCTATTTGTTTTTTATGATGTGTCATCACTAGTTTGATCTACTGATCAACATCATAACGTATAATACGTGTAATTAATGTACCTGATATTTACGGACTCTGATCATAGCGAAATATAATATATGGATATATCATATATAGTGAAATCTGCAAAAGAAACCAAAAAGTTCTGAATAGTTAGAAGCTTTTCAATAGTAAGATTTCCATGTACGTAATTAGTAAAAAAAAAAAAAAAAAAAAATTGAACATAGTCTTGCAGAAGGCAAATCACATGGCAATTATGCCTGAACACAGCTAGACAAACCATTTAGTGTTTTCAAGTATGAAATAGTGATCATAAGCTTTGCTTGAAAAAAAGTAGCCTATATGTTTGTTGTAATTAGTTACTAAAGGTGGCAAAACTGGCGACTCAGACAGATTTGGTAACATGATAAAATGAGTGGTAGACGATACAGGTACCTTTTAGGTTCGGTAACATGTCGAAACTAGTGCTAGACGCTAAAGGTACTTTTGTCTCATGGTTGGGCAGACTCGAAAATTCTGTTTTTTTAGGAAATACTTTGTGTTACAAATATGATTACATAATTCTATCTATTATTTCCATAAATTAATAATAAAAGAAATGATTTACAGGATTTTATGTATTCAAGAACTCTTTGGATGAATTTTAACTTGTTTGACCCTTTTAACTCATTTCCTCTTAACCAATTTTTATTTTACCTGTTAGAGATAAAGATTCAGAAAATAATATGTTGTTTACATGTTCAAACCAAAAGTACAGTATATAGTTGATTTTGATAGCATAATATTAATTTTTTTTTTCTACAGAAAGATGAAAAGGAAGATAACGCACTGTCAAGTGAAATTTTGGACGAAAAAGTAATAGAACTTGCTGTCAACAAAGTGAAGCAAATCGAGTCGGGGCATAAGCCCCTTGAAACTAGCAGCCAAGTGGCAGAAACTGTATATACACAATTAGAAACCGATAAACCGACCCACGAGAGTGAAACCTTTTTTGAAACTCTCTCGGTTCCCATGGTCAAAAGCAACGCATCAGAAAGTTGTGAGGCTACCGAAACCTTGTATGCAGGGAAAACAAATGATGATGAAGGCGTTGAAGCGGTTTCAACACAAACAGAACCTAAAAACGAAAATATACGAAACGAAGTGAAGTACGATGACAAGGCGGTTATTGAGAAGGAAGCGTGTGAAGAGACGGCTGAATCTGAAGTCGCATTAGAACTTTATGACAACAAGTTATCGAGTCAGAAAGAAACGTTAGAGAAAGAACAAGATGATAATGATGATGTTACAAATTCTAGTCAAAATGCTACCATCGTTGTTGATTTCAAGGAGCAGAATCCGATTGAAAAGCCTAAAGATTTCCTCAAGGAGGAAACAGAGGACACAATACATGATGCTAATGAGGTAATCAAACTTTAATCATAGTTATTATAAGTACTTTAAATGTCTAAATACATAAATTGAGCTAAAATTATTGCTTTTTATCCATTACATAATGCAATAGCTGTAATATTGTTCTCTGCTACATCGTTTGTTAAAGTCTTAATAATATGATATTAAGAACATGTAGTAGAGATGAATGTCACTCTATAGAAGTACACAAAATGCAAAACTATTAGGAATAATATAATGGTATTATGAAAAAGAAACCATTTAATACAACTGTTTACCTCTTCTCTTTCATTCAAAGTTATATATATGTTTTACATATAGGCAAGTGAGGTGTATGAAAAAGGAGAAGATGACAACAGTGAACAGAAACCCGAGAAATGTGTCAAGAAAATTGAACAAGAGGAAGAAATTGAAGAAAACAAGCCAGGTGTCGAAATAGAGGAAAATATTGAGCAAAATAAATTGTTGCATGATGTCACTGCTGATGTGTGCATCTCAACAAAAACGGAATCTCAAGTAGATACTACAGAAAGTGAAAAAAACGATGACAAAGAGACTGAAAAGTCTGACGTCCCCTTGATCAAGGAAGTAAGCAAAGAAATTGGTTCTGAGAACGCTGTATATCACGAACCGGAAGAAAAAGAAAATGAAAAGAAAAGTGAAGTTGAATACGAAATCGCCGAAGTAAAAGAATATGTAGAGGATGATGCTGAAGAAATCAGATCAAGTATCGAGTCAACAGATGAAACAAAGCAAGAAAAATTGTTATATGATGTTCCGGTTGATGTTTGCATCTCGACACAAACAGAACCAAAAGAAAAAACTGCAGAAAAAGTCGAAAAGAATGATGAAATGCTTGAAGAGAAAGTGTCCGTGAAACCTGAATCAGAAGAGGGGTTAAAACTTCCCGAAAGTTCCAATGAAATTGTGAGCAAATGTAAAGATCAAGATAAGGAACAAGAGCTTGATGTGTCGGAAAATATTCAAGAAAGCGGGAATGAAATTACAAGCTCACAAAATGCACCGAGCGAAGATAAGAAAGAAACAAATGCTGTAATTTCTGAAGAGAACCAGAAGAGAGAAGCAGGGGACAGATTAGTTGATTCTAAAGAGGTAATTTATACTCCTTCCAATGTTCATGCTTAATAAGTTGTCACACTCCCTAGTAGGTGGAAAATCACAAACTACCACATGCAGTTTACACGCTGAAGGCTCTAAACAATATGTAGTATAGATCTTTGACTAAATAAAAGCATCTACAAATATAGGAACAAATTGGTTTTCATGACATTAAACATATAGTACTAATTCAATTTACCGAACGCATATTTCATAACTGGAAATGATAGTTCACATTTTATAAATGACATGCGTAAAGCATGTTATCAAGGTGGTTAAAGTCCCTAGTCGGAGACTAGTCAATCTAGACCTTGTACAGACTAATCGGCCAAATCGGGACTAGTCAGACATTGACATCATTTTGCTATATTTGACCAACTTTGACCAAATTTGACATAATAAGTCTGACTTTGAAGTAATATAGCTGACTTTGACTGACTACGTTGGACTTTTGACAACTTTGACCGAATAAGGCAAAGTCGGAGACTAGTTGAAAACTAGTTGGGGACTAGTCGCATTATTCAAAATCTTTACTAGTTGGAGGAATTTTACAACCACGCATGTTAGTATTAGTCTGGTCAACACATTTTAAGAAACAACAATGACATAAGTTGCTATCAAAATATATTTCTCACAAACTTGAAGTCTATACATCAAACTTACATTGCAACTTTAAGCCTATTCATCACGTCTATTCTCTATTTAATACAAAGAGCTGAAAATAAATTTTCTTAAAGTCAAATCAGCAGAGTGAAAATGAAGCAAAGGACAACAATGACGAAAAGCCTGCTGAAATAGAAGAGAAAACAGAGCAAAATGAATTGTTGTCTGATAGCACTGCTAATTCTTACATCCCACCACAAACGGAATCTCAAGTAGAGACAACAGAACATGTGAAAAAGGATGAAGAAGATGATAAAAAGTCTGATATACCCTTGTTCAAAGAAGCAACAAGTGAAGAAACAGATTCAAAGAAGGCTGAATATGACGAAACAGAACAAGATGTTAGCAAGCTAGAAGAAGATGAAAAGGAACAAGACGTCAACACGCTGGTCGAAGATACTGAAAAGATCGGATTGAGTATCGAATCACCAGAAGAAACAGAGAAACAACCGTTGATAAATGTCATTCAGAAGGATATTTTCATGTCAACAAAAGCAGAACCAAATGAAGAAACAACGGAAAACGTAAAAAAGAATGATGAAGAGGCCATTGAAAATGATGATGGCCAAACGAACAAGTCTGGAAGCCTAGTAGTTGAGAAAATACATGAAGACGTTATATCAGAGAAGGCTGAATCAGAAGAAGAGTTAAAACTTACTGAAAGTTTTAATGAGATAGTGAGCAAAGACGAAGATCGAGAAAAGGAACAAAAGCTTGATGTGTCAGAAAATATTCAAGAAGGCGGGAATGAAATTACAAGCACGCAAAATGCATCCAGCGAAGATAAGAATGAAACAAGTGCTGTAATCTATGAAGAGAGCCAGAAGAAAGAATCAGAAGACGTATCAGTTGATGCTCAACAGGTATTTCATGCTCATCCTAAATAACCTGATTATTTCACAAATATTAACTAGTTCTGCCTTCCAATTATTTCATACCTATTGGAAATGATGATTCACATATTACAAAAAGACAGGCGCATAAGACATGTTATTAGTCTGTTCAACACATTTTAAGAAAGAATAATGACATAAGTTGCTATCAACATATATTTCTCATAAACTTGATGTCTATACATCAAACTTACATTGCAACTTTAAGCCTATTCATCGTTTCTTTTGTCTCTTTCATTCAAAATACTGAAAATATATTTTATCGAAGGCAAATCAGCAGAGCGAAAATGGAGCAACGGACATCACTGAGACTATAGAACACGAAAAGAAGGATGAAGAAGAGGCTGAAAAGTTTGACATCCCCTCGTTCAAAGACGTAAGTGAAGAAACTGGTTTAAAGAAGGCTGAATATGAGGAAACCGAACAAGAGATTAGCATGCTAGAAAAAGAACAAGATGATGAAAAGGAACAAAACGTCAACGTGCTAGAAGAAGATACTGAAAATGTCATTCCAACAGATATTTGCGTCTCAACAAAAGCAGAACCAAATGAAGAAACGGCGGAAAACGTAGAGAACAATGATGAAGAGGCCAATGAAAACGATGTTGGTCAAACAACCAAGTCTGAAAGCCTCATGGTTGAGAAAATACAGGAAGACATTGTTTCAATGAAGGCTGAATCAGAAGAGGGGTTAAAACATCCTGAAAGTTCCAATGAAATAGGGAACAAAGATGAAGATCAAGAAAAGGAACAAGAGCTTAATGAATCAGACAAAGGCCAACGCGGTGGGGATGAAATTACAAGCTCACAAAATGCATCCGAGGTTATAAAAGAATTAAACACTGTAATTTTAGATGAGAACCCGAAGGAAGAAGCAGAGGACATATCAATTGATGCTCAAGAGGTAAGTTATAATCATCCGAATAACCTGACTATTCCACAAGTTTTACTAGTTCCTCCTTCCAATTATTGCATATTAATGCGGAAATGTTCATGCTTAATAAGTTGTCACACTCCCTAGTAGGTGGAAAATCTCATACTAAGACATGCGGTTTACGCATTAAAGGGTCTAATAGTACATACTATAGATCTTTGATTAAGTAATAAAGAAATTTACAATGTTTTTTATAAGTAAAAAGTATAAATTATAATAACTTCATTTCTTTTTCGTTACAACTTATGAACACTAGTATAAAAATTATAACCACTTCAATTTCTTTACTTTCTTTATAGAAACAAATTGGTTTTCATGTCAAAGTAATGATGGAAATAACCTCAGTTTAAGCGATTCTTCTTTTTTTTTTTTTTTTGTATGTCGAACATATATTTCATAACTACTGAATATGATAGTTCACATTTTATAAAATGACATGCTTAAAAAATGTTATCAAGGTGGTTAAAGTCGCTAGCCGGGGACTAGTTAGTCTAGACTCTATAGGGACTAACAGGTAAGTCAACACTAGTCCGGAATTAGTAAGACATTGACCAACTTTGATTGTATTTGACCGACTTTCACCAACTTTAACCAAATAAATATGACTTTGACCGAATTTCACCAATTTTAACCATCATACTTTAATCAATCTGACTTTGACCGACTACATTGAACTTTTGACAACTTTAACCGAAAAATTAAATTCGGAGACTAGGCGGACAATTTTAAAATCTTGACTAGTCAGCGTAGTCGGGGTACTTTTACAACTATGCATGTTATTAGTCTGTTCAACACACTTTAAGAAAGAATAATGACATAAGTTTCTACTAAAATATATGTCTCACAAACTTGATGTCTATACATCAAACTTACATTGCAACTTTAAGCCTATTCATCATGTCTTTTCTCTCTTTCATACATAGAATTGAAAATATATTTTCTTAAAGGCAAATCTGCAGAGTGAAAATGGAGCAAAGGACAACAGTGAGGATAAGCCTGATGAAGAAGTCAAGAAAACGCAGCTGGAAGAAGTAAATGAAAATATCAGGCCAGGTATCGAAATAGAGGAAACAGCAGAGCAAAATGAATTGGTGCATGATAGTACCGTTAATGTTTGCATCCCACCACAAACGATATCTCAAGTAGAGACTACAGAATATGAGAAAAAGGATAAAGAAGAGGCTGAAAAGTCAGACATCCCCTCGTTCAAAGACGTAAGTGAAGAAACTGGTTCAAAGAAGGCCGAATATGAGGAAACAGAACAAGAGGTTAGCATGCTAGAAAAAGACGAAGGTGATGAAAAGAAACAAGATGTCAATTCTCTAGTAGAAGATACTGAAATCATCATTCCCACAGATATTTGCGTCTCAACAAAAACAGAACCAGATGAAGAAACAATGGAAAACGTAGAGAAGAATGATGAAGAGGTCAATGAAAACGACGTTGGTCAAACAACCAAGTCTGAAAGCCTCGTGGTTGAGAAAATGCATGAAGACGTTGTCTCGGAGAAGACTGAATCAGAAGAGGTGTTAAAACATCCTGAAAGTTCCAATGAAATAGGGAACAAAGATGAAGATGAAGAAAAGGAACAAAAGCTTAATGTATCAGACAAAGGCCAACGCGATGAGGATGAAATTACAAGCTCACAATATGCATGTGATGATATAAAAGAAACAAACGCTGTAAATTTAGATGAGAACCTGAAGGAAGAAGCAGAGGACAGATCAATTGATGCTCAAGAGGTAATTTATACTCATCCTAAATACCTGACTATTCTACAAGGTTTTACTAGTTCCTGCTTCCAATTATTGCATATTAATGCAGAAATGTTCATTCTTAGTAAGTTGTCACACTCCCTAGTAGGTGGAAAATCTCAAACTAACACATGCAGTTTACGCACTAAAGTGTCTAATAGTAAATATAACATACTATAGATCTTTGATTAAGTAATAAAGAAATTTAACAATGCTTATTATAAGCAAGAATTATAAATTATAAAATTATAATAACTTCATTTTCTTATCTTTTTTTTTTTTTTTGTTCCCTCTTCTACCCGACTAGAACTCTGGAACAGAGTGTAAAAGCATCTACAAATATAGAAACAAATTGGTTTTCATGTCAAAGTAGTGATAGAAATAACCTCAATTTAAACGATTCTTTTTTTTTTTTTTTTGTCTGTCAAACACAATTTTCATAACTACTGGAATTGATAGTTCACATTTTATAATATGACATGTGTAAAACATGTTAGTCAAGACTTTGTTGGGACTAATACGTAAGTCTAGACTAGTCGGGAATTAGGAAGGCATTGACCAACTTTGATTGTATTTGACCGACTTTCACCAATTTTAACTAACTTTGAACAAATAAATATGACTTTGACCGACTTACACCAAATTTAACCGAATAAATTAGACTTTGAACAAATAAACCTGACTTTGACCGACTACATTGGACTTTTGACAACTATGACCGAATAATTAAAGTCAGAGACTAGTCGGACAATTTTAAAATCTTGACAAGTCAAGTCTAGTCGGCCTAGTCGGGGGAATTTTACAACTACGCATGTTATTAGTCTGTTCAACACACTTTAAGAAAGAACAATGACATAAGTTTCTACTAAAATATTTGTCTCAAAAACTTGATATCTATACATGAAACTTACATTGAAACTTTATGCCTATTCATCATGTCTTCTCTCTTTCATACAATGAATTGAAAATATATTTTCTTAAAGGCAAATCAGCAGAGTGAAAATGGAGCAAAGGATAACAGTGAGGAAAAGTCTGATGAAGTCAAGAAAATGCGGCTGGGAGAAGTAAATGAAAATATCCGGCCAGGTGTCAAAATTGAGGAAACGGCAGAGCAAAATGAATTGGTGCATAATAGTCCTGTTGATGTTTGCATCTCACCACAAACGGTATCTCAAGTAGAGACTACAGAATATGAGAAAAAAGATGAAAAAGAGGCTGAAAAGTCAGACATCCCCTCGTTCAAAGACATAAGTGAAGAAACCGGTTCAAAGAAGGCTGAATATGAGGAAACAGAACAAAAGGTTAGCATGCTAGAAAAAGACGAAGATGAGGAACAACACGTCAGCACGCTAGAAGAAGATACTGAGAAGATCAGATCAAGTATCAACACACCAGAAGAAACAGAGAAACAACCGTTAACAAATATCATACCCCCAGATATATGTGTCTCAACAGAAACAAAACCAGATGAAGAAAAGACAGAAAATGTAGATATTTATGATAAAGAGGCACATGAAAACGATGATGGTCAAACGAGTATGTCTGGAAGCCTCATGGCTGAGAAAATACATGAAGATGTTCTCTTGAAGGTTGAAACTGAAGAGGGGTTAAAACATCCTGAAAATTCTGAAGAAATAGTGAACAAATATGAAGATCAAGAAAAGAAAGAGGAGCTGCATGTAACAAACAAAGACCAAGGCGGTAGTAATGATATTACGAGCTCACAAAATGCGTCCGATGATATAAAAGAAACTCACGATGTGATCTCGGATGAGAACCTGAAGGAAGAAGCAGAGGACAGAACAATTGAAGCGCGAGAGGTAATTTGTTTGTATCCTACACTGGTTAATCATTCCTACTAAATATGCAATAATTAATCAGAGTAATCTTAATGATGTTGATGTCTGCAGTATAAGCAGTCACACTCCATAATTAGTGGAAAATCTAACAAAATAATAGAGGATAAAGGCTATAAATAAGTAACTAATACAGTTTTAAGACATATTGAAACATCTAAAAACATATAACTGAATCGGTTTTCATGTTATTGAACATATAGTAGTGATAGAGCTACTAAGTAGCCTCAGTTTTGGATTTTTATTGGTATGTTTAGTGGTGCACAGCACATGTATAACATTTATATCAACTGCTCTTACCCTTCTACTATAAGTTTCCATTATAGGGGAAACCATGTTATTAAGTAGTTTATATCAACTGCTGCTCGATATATATTTAAGGCTGTAAAGATATTTCAGTTTTCACTAGCTCTCTTAGCCTATATATCAAACTTATCATCTTCTGTTACTTACGTTTCAACTCATAATACATAGGCAAACATTCCATATGAAGATGGAACAAACGAACAAAAGCCCGACGAAAGTGTTAACAAAACTGTAGAATCCGTTTCAAAACTCGAGCCAGAGGATTACACCGAAGAATATAAACCAAGTGTTGTACCAAATGAAGAAGTGAGTGTTTGTATCGCAACACAAACAGAGGCTACAAAGGATGAACCAAAGGAGATTGAGACTGAAGCTGAAGTTGTCGAAGCTAAAGAAAGTATAAAGGAAGGTACAAAAGAAGCCAGATCTAGCAACGAGAAACCAGAGAAAACAGAGCAACCTATTGATGTGTACATCTCAACACAAACAGAAATTGAAGAAAAGAATGATGAAGAGGCTGTTGGCGAAATCAGCACAGAGACCGTCTCGGAAAAGGCAGAACCTGAAGAAGGGCTAACATCTTTTGATGAAAATGAAATAGTGAGCATAGATGAAGATGAAGAAAAGGAACAAAAGTTTTGTTTGCCACAAAATGCATCCGACAAGGATAAAAGTGAAACAATGCTCGGTCAAGATGTTACAACAGAGGCCTATTTCGAGGAGGGCCAGGGTCTGAGTGCAATGCCTAAGGAGATTTTTAAGGAAGAAGCAGAGAACAGATCAATTGAGGCTCAAGAGGTAATTCATTGTCATTCTAAGTATTCTTTAATCATCCGAATAGACTTTATTTGTGCATCATTAAACTAAAATATGCATTATTAATCATTAAGCAATTGCCTTATAGTAGGAGAATCTAACTACCATATATATTATGCCCTAACAAAACTCTAAGTAAGCTAGAATACAAAGAATACAAATTTTACACATGTTAAAGGACATATTCATTTTATGCCATTGAACAAATGAAAGAAGCTAGTTAAAAAAATGTTGGCCAGGTGTAGAATGACTACCAAGTTGGGTTAACATTATTAACAGTGAACATTAATAATGTGCATTAGACTAATTATCAATTATCAATATCAATTATAGACTAATGAATAAACCTTTTAATTCTAATTCTTACTAGCTCTAGGCATTATTATGATGTCCAGTGCTCTTCTCCTTCAACGTTTAATTAGCATTGAAGTAGTTTATAGCAACTTTCTGGTTATTCATTTTTGAAGAATGGGCAATGAAATATGTTGCCACAAAGAGAGTTTTACAAACTTCAAGCCTATGCATCCAACTTCTCATGTTTCTTATCTTTTTTTCTTCTTGTATACTACGGAGTATTAACTGTTTTCTCATACAGGTGAGTAAGCAGTATGAGAATCGAGCACTCGACAATAAACAAAAGCCTGAAGAAAGTGTTGACAAGTTTCAAGAGTCTTGCTCCAAAGTTCAGCAAGATGAATATACTGAAGAAATCAAACCAGATGTTGATGCAAATGAAGAAAAGGAAGAAGAGGTTACAAAGAATGAAAAAAATGATAATGTCGGAAAGGAAAATTCTAGCAATTCGGTCGTCGAGGAAGTATGTGAAGAGACTGAATTAAAGAATGCTGAAATTGAAGAAAATGTAAAGATTTTCGACAGTTCCAATATAAATCTTGATGAGAAAACAGTAGAAATTTTGAGTAAAGATGAAGGAAAGGAACAAGAGCTCGAGGACGCAACTCCAGTTTCTGAAGAAGACTTGCATGAAAAGAACTACGTTCTTGAAAGCAATGTACGTGAATTTGTTGAAACAAGAGAGTGCGTACAGAAAGCAATTGAGAAAGATGACGAAGACCAACAGGACGAGAATGAACCCGTGGTTGTTAATTCGAAAGAAAGTGAGGTTGAAGATACAGAAGAAATCAAATCTAGTGTTGAAACAAATGAAACTACAGAAACAAAACCAGAAGAAGAAACAACCGAAAAAGATGAAAAGATTGTCAAAGAGGGTACAGAGAATCATGACGACCAAACCAAGATATCTGAAATCCTCTTAGTTGAGGAAGTATGTGAACCCACAAGCTCGGAGAAGGCTAAATCTGAAGAAGCCGTAAAACATTCTGAAAGTTTAAGCACGACATTGGATGAGGATGATAAAGTGAACAAAGAGGTAGAAGTTGAAAAGGATCACGACCTTAAGAGGTCAGAACTTAAAGGTGGTGAGAATGATGTTATAAGCTCCCAGAATGTAGCAAACGAGGAAATAAAAGAAACAGAGATCGGTGCGCATGCTACCACTGAGGCCTATTCCGAGGAGGGGCACGGTCTGAGTGCAACAACTGAAGAAATCATTGAAGAAGAAAAAGCAGAGGACAAATCAATCGACAGTCAAGAGGTAATTCACGTTTATCGTAACTTATCTCGAAGTATCACAATGTTTACTTGTGAATCATTCAGCTAAAACTTGCAAGGTTATAATAAGCAAGCATCAAACTTCTCAACTTTCTTTAACAGTTTTTGGGGTGGGGGTCAGTGAGTTAAAAGTCAATTGGAAGAACAAACTAACTTAAGCAAACTTTATTTCCCATTTCTATTATTATCAGTAACATAAACATGTTAACCAGATGTCAACGGAGGTTGAACAACCTAAGCAACAACTTGTCGATGAGTTGCAGGCATCTCAAATGGAAATAATAGGTGAAAAGGCAGAAGACGAGATTCCAAAAAAGGATGAAGATTTATCCTGTGACAAAAAAGAAGATACGTATGGCAGTACGACTACAGAGGAAAAGATAATCTCACATGGAGGTAGTGAGTCCATTGAAGAACGGACTTTTAGTCTGGATGAAGTATCAGAGGAAAAAATTATCACTGTAAGCGACACAACAGCAGTAGAACCTCAAGAAGATATCAAACCCTCGAAAGCATTGAAAACTTCAACAAACGACACTTCAAATTCAGAGAAGGCAAAAGCAGAAAGTGAGAATTTGTCAATACCTAATCTTGAATCTGTATCTGAAGTACAAGTCCCTGAAGTGGTTCACACGTCAGAAGAGTCGAAGGTCAATGAAGAGTATCTTATTTCAGCAACAACATTGTCAGTTGATGAAGAGAAAGGAAATGTAAAAGAAGATATTTTAACTGATGAGGTAAGACAGAAAGAAAATGTACTTGTAAATTCATAACATTAGTATTTCACTTCTTGTGTGCTTAAACTGAAATTCACTGAAGCAGAAAACAGAACGGACAACAGAAATTAAGCAAGAGACTTTCGAGGAGGCGTGTGAAGAGACAAATATGGAGATAAATGAGAAAGCGGTGACAACTTCCAAAGATGAAGATCAAGAAAAGGGTCAGGAGGTTAACATTTTGATAAAAGGACAAGGTAAGGATGAAGTTACAAGCACACACGATGCAGCATTTAAAGAAGAAGACTTGCAGGAAAAGAGATATGAGAGTGAAGATGGATATGAAGATACCGAAAAAATCGATTCTACTGTCAAAACAAAAGAAAGTGAGTCTGAAAGTTCCTTGTTTAAGGAAGTAGAGAAGGCTGAATCAGAAGATGTGGTAAACCATTCAGAAAGTTCTGATACGAAACTCGATGAGAATGAAATAGTGAGCAAAGAAGAAAATCAGGAAAAGGATGAGGTCATCCCGACTGCAGATGTCAGTAACGAAACAATAGCAGTGGAGCCTAAAGAAGATATCAAGCCCTCCAGTTCTTTACGAAAGTTATCAGAAGACGTTTCAGATTCAATTAAACCAAAAGCAGAAAGTGGCAATTCGCCAATAGATGATATCAAATCAGCATCTGAAGTACAAGTTCTCGAAGTGGTGCCAAAATCAGAAGATTCCAAAATAGCAACTTACGTGGATGAAGAACAAGGAACTACAACAGCAGAAATTTCAAGTAATGAGGTCAGATAGATACACAGCACCGTTACAGTTCATATCTTTTTCTTGCATTTCTTTTCTGCTTTATTATCATTTCTAGAGACTAATTAAATACTTACTCTAGATTTGTTCAACTCAATGCGCATACTGCCACAAAATTAACTTCATAGAGGTAGACTAGCATTGTCATAAACGCAATCCTACCAATAAATTAGTTTTGAGACAAACAATAGTTTCTAAATTAAACTCTTAAGATCCATGTTTTTCCATGTCTTTATGCAACATTTAATATTTCACGATACGTAAGATGCCAACTTGCACAAGTAATGTTTCCTGATGATTTATATTAATGAATCAAAACAGAAACCAGAGAAATCACACATCACTGGAGAGAACGTGACACAGTTGCAACTAACTGGCGAGAACGATTCATCGTACGAAATAAGAGATTTGGAAAAGGATGCAACACAAGAAAGTCAACTTAATAGCAAAGACGACTGCAGTGATGTAGTAAATGATGTCATCTTTACTGATGAGGTAAGCAAGTTATTAACACTGAACTTTCTTTTATCATGTCGTACGAGAGGTCTGCATCCATGATTGCTATACATATTAACAGGTATCCACACAAACCAATGAAGTACTTGTTGATTCAGAAGACTCAAGAGTGAAAGAGGAAAATATTGTCTCAAAAACTGTCGAGTATACAGCCGAAACTGAAATTGAGGACGAACCGAAATGCAAAAGCGATGAAATTCCAAGTACAGCAGATACAGAAAAGAAAACAATTATCGATGTAAATGACACAACAGCAGTAGAACCTCGAGAAGATATCACACCCTCAAATTCAAATTCAAATTCAGAGAACCCAAAAACAGATCTTGAATCGGTATCTGAAGTACCAATCCCTGAAGTGGTGCACACGTCAGACGAGTCAAAGGTGAAAGAGGAGAGTCTTATTACAGCAACAACATTGCCAATGGATGAAGATAAAGGAGCTGTAAAAGAAGATATATTAACTGATGAGGTAAAACAAAAATGAAATGATCTTTTAATTCATAACATTACTTTATTTCATTTATTGTGTGCTTATCCCGACTTTCATTAATGCAGAAAACAGTACAGACAACAGTAATCAAGCAACAGACTTTCGAGGAGGCGTGTGAAAGCCAAGATGGATTTGTGAAAAGTGGAGAAAATGTAGATGAAGATACCGAAAAAATCAACTCCAATGTCATAACAGAAGAAGGTGAGTCAGAAAGCTCCTTTCTTAAGGAAGCGTGTGAAGCAACGAGCACGGAAAAGGCTAAATCAGAAGAAGTGGTAAAGCATGAGGAGATTGTTAACGAACCTGTAAAGTCTTGTGCAGATAATGTTGAAGAAATTATTACAGAAGCAGAAACTAATTCAGGAGAAGACAAGAAAGTTGAAGTTAAGCTAGACGAAGATAATCAAATTGACAGAACATATGACATCAGCGAAATAGAAGATGAGGTCATCTCGACTGAAGATGTCAGTAGGGAAACGATAGCAGTGGAGCCTAAAGAAGATATCAAGCCCTCCAGTTCCTTAGAAAAGTCAACAGAAGACATTTCGGATTCAATTAAGCCAAAAGTAGAAAGTGCCAATTTGCCAATAGATCTCGAATCTGTATCTGAAGTACAAGTATCCGAAGTGGTGTCCAAATCAATAGATTCTGACATAGCAACTTGTGTGGATGAAGAAAAAGGAACTACAACAACAGAAATTTCAAGTAATGAGGTCAGATAGATAAACAACACCGCTACAGTTCACATCTTTTCTTGCATTTCTTTTCTAGCTTGATTAACATTTTCTGGAGACTAATTAAAAACTTACTCTAAATTTGTTCAACTTAGTGCGCATATTGCCACAAAATGGTACACTAGCATTGTCATAAAGGCAGATATATTTTTTTCCTACCAATATTTTAGCTTCGACACAAACAATAGTTTCTAAATTATGACTAGTAAGATCTAAGTTTTTCCTTTTCTTTATGCAACATTAAACATTTCATGATACGTGTGATACTACGCATAGATGCCTAATGATCATATTGATGAATTTAAACAGCTACCAGATGAATTTAAACAGCTACCAGAGAAATCACACATCACCACTGGAGAGAACGTGACACAGTTGCAACTAACTGGGGAGAATGATTCATCGTATGAAATAAGAGATTTGGAAGAGGATGTTACACAAGAAAGTCAGCTTACTAGCACAGAGGACAGCAGTGATGTAGTAAATGATGTCATCTTGACTGATGAGGTAAGCAATTATAATAACACTAGACTTTCTTCTATCATGTTGTACAAGAGGTCTGCATCCATGATTGTTATACATATTAACAGGTATTTATTAACATTGAAAACTTTATTAGCAGATATCGAACTCAGATCCAGTATTTGTTAACACTCCCGAGGTGACGGAAGATTTACAGATGGTGAAAGATATCAGTTGCGAGTCAAAAGTAATTAATGACAGTGTAGATAAGGCATCAAAGGAAAAAAGTATTCCATCTCTTGAAGATGCTGCAACGTCAGAACCTCAAGTTGACTTGTCAAATATAGAGGCGACTGCTTATCCATCAGAAAGGGAGAAGTTACCCACACAGGCTCTTGAATCTGTTTGTGATGTACAAACCACTGAAGCACTTGTTGATTCAGAAGACTTAAAAGTGAAAGAAGAAAGCATTGTCTTAAAAACTGTTGAGTATACAGCCGAAACCGAAAGTAAGGACGAACTGCAAAACAAAAGCAACGTATTTTTAAGTGAGGAAGCGAAGAAGAGTGACTTAAACATAGAAGAAACGATTTTAACCAAAGAGGTTGGATAATAGATTACTTTACCCATTTAATTTTGGAAGGAAGGAAAATAATTAATCATCTTTTTAATGCAACAAAGCCTTTATATAACTTATTTGTTTACTGTTTTTTAATATAGAATCGTGAGCTGCATGAAAAACTCGATACCACATCAGAATCTTTGACTGAAAACGATCAAGTTAATGAAACAACGCCACAACCAGAACAATCAGACGTCAGTTCTGAAAGCATCATCTATGACCAGACATTGGAATCCAAGTCAGAGCATACAAACGAAAAGGATTTAGAAGGAGATGTTACACATGCACCTGATACTCAGATTAAAGGTGTAGATGAAACAACAAAGACGATTATCTTGACTGATGAGGTAAGTCAAAGACAGTCAACTGTGATTTTTTTGTTTAGAAGACAATCTATAACTTTTATTTACATACCAATTTATATTATATGGACTGAGCAGGTTGAAGTAGAGACAGAAAAGAACAATGAAAGTAATGAAGTCAAAGGACAAATTTCTGAAAAAGATCATGCTACTACAGATGAAGTTGATAATGCATCAACATCAAATCAAAAGGAATTAGCAAATGAGGTCAGTAAAGATGACAAGAATAAAACTACGATTTTAACTTTTTTTCACTAATCCATTTTTAACATTAAAATAATTTTCAAGCAGATAGAATTATCAAAGCTGGTACCAGGTGAAAACACGGAAGTAACAGAGCTGCGAGCAGAAAGTGAAATAAAACCGGAAAATATGCAAGTTGCAGAAGATAGTACACTTTCGAGTGGAGTATCAAATGAGAAGGTAAGAAAAGTTAACCCCAGATGACACGATTATTTAAGTCTACGCTTGTACTATAGTAATTCGATTGAATATATTAAGATAAATTACACCTCAGATTATAGTGCACAAGGATGATAAGTTTTTCATGGATATCCTCTATAATAACTCCTGATAAATTTAGAAAACTAAAAGTCTTGTTTACGATGCAGTTATTGTATGTAACTGAAGTGAGTGATGCCAAAGAAGATATGGTAGTAAAAGCGGAAGTAGCAGAAAAGGTTACTGATGAGTCGTGCAACGATGCAGTGGCAGAAGTGACTGTACATGAACGTTTCGAGCAAACGAAAGAGGTAGAACTTCCTCAACTATTTCTCATTAAAATGTATAAAATCGGACCCGGACAAACTTAACTGGCACAATAAGAACTCTACATACTGATCCCATTATCATGATATACACAACTTGGTTCCGTACGCTTTTATTTTGGCAACATAACTTTTAAAATCCCATTATCAAGATATACAACAATCCTTGTTCTAACTCCTATATTGGCATGTTGTTTCATACCCTGATTTATAGGTTCTTTTAGAAGATGAAACTGCCGAGGAAAATAAAAGCATCAAAGATGACAAAAATGAGGATATTGTATGTAGTAAATTGACATCAGCCGAAAATGAAGTTTCGCAGGTCAGATCGAACTTTCAAATATTATATTTCACAAAAATGTTGCTTTAGCAACTGGTTACTCACAGATGTTCTGATTCAGCAGATTGAAAGGTCGAGTTCAATTTCTGATGAACTACTCGAGACAAAAGTTCCAGTTAAAGATACGATGGCTGCTAATCTTCAGGCATCTGCAGTTGTTGAATATGTGCCAGAGGGTGAAGAAGCTTCTACAATTTCAACAAGCAATCTTCCGGAAGCTTCCACCAAGATGCCTCCGGCGAAACATGAACCAGAAATTACAACCACGACTGAAGATATTGAAGACGAGACTAAAGATAAAGAGGTGGTGAGTTTACCAGTAGAAAAGACAGAAACGCTTCAAGTTTCCACAATAATTTCTAAAATAGACGAAAACGAACAAAATGATTCTTGTGATATGCTAAACAAAGATAATGAGGCACTACAGCCTCAGGAACATATCTCCGGACTTGAAGTTGTTGATCCTCCTAAAACGATTGAGCCACCACATCTCGACACAAAACAAGCAACGTCGGAATTAGTTGACCAGGAAAGTCAAAAAGAGCAGAAAAAAGAAGCAGATGAAAACATTGAGGCTGCAAATTCTATTGGAAATGTATGCACTTTTCATCCACATCATGATACATGTTCGATCCACATTTCAATTTTATTAATTTTGGAATCATGTCTTCGTTGTTTTTAAACAGGTGAGAAATTTAACAATGGAACCTGAACTTAAAAGTGTGAACTTTGAGGATCCATCGGTCGTTGATCCAAATAATATGACAGATGACACCTATGAGGCAGTAGAAGGAGTTGTAAAAGAAGATCAGCCTCTCAAGTCAACATGTGATACCGTAATGAAACAGGTAACATCATCATCAACTGAATAAACTATAACATAAGGCGAAAAAAAGAACATTAAATATATGTAAAGTAATATTATTAGCCTTTCTCACAACTAACAGACTAGTAATCGTTTACAGGAACCACTTGATGTTGATTCACCAGTGACTCTTGATAAATACGCTACAGATGATCTTTTGAAAAATAGTCAAACTCGGCCGAATAAACCAGTATACCAAGTTTCAACTCGCAGTGTGTATAAGCAGTCACCAAACGAGCCACTTGAAATTGAGAGCAAGCTCTTAACCGAGAACGTTGATACAGTAGAGTCAACTGCAAAGTCAATGACTGCTGACGTGGAAGAAAACAAAGTCACTCAGACTTCAACAACCGAACCACAAAACAGCAGTATCGTATTAAAAGATGAGCGGAAAACAAGCGATGAAAAAGAGAAGTCTGAAGCAGCAGAGCCAACTAATCAATTGTCTACTGACAAACTACAAGAACGGACGCAAGAAACCTCTGAAGTCGTAAATGTAACCGAAGACAACCAGACGCTGCAGATAAAAGATCAACAAGTAGTCAAAGAAGAAAACGATGAGTGTGAAGTGAAAACGGATGACGAAAATGAAGGAGAGGTTCTTGTAGAAGCATCAAAAGATATGGAAGAAGTCAAGGTTCCTAAAAAATCTCATAATATACTATCAGGTGTTGGTTCAAAGGTAAAGCATTCACTCGCGAAAGTTAAGAAAGCAATAACCGGCAAGTCTACTCATCCAAAACCACCATCACCGACAAAGAAGGATTCAGTGATTACTTAGCAAGACAGATCAACGTGTATTTTTACGTTGAAGAATAAACGAATTGTGAGTAATAAATAGTTCAGAAGGCACTTGATGTATATCACATACTCGAGTAATGCGAGTAAAAGCTCGAAATAGTATAGTTTGCATATATAAATTGTGTGTATTTGAGCGAATTTTATTAAACAATTATTATGTTACAGCTATTCAATAATTTGTTAATTGTGGTATATAAAACGTATATATACATAAAACAACAACACGATGATTTCTTCACATACAGATATCACGCGCTACAGGTAGCACTGTAATTTTATAACGGTACTACTAATTTTAATTATGAATATGAAGAACAATTAACTAATTTGATTAGCATTGAAGATTAACAATGAACGAAAGTACAACTTCAAATGATGTAGTATATAAACCCAAACAATGAATAATCTTTGAACTGGTTAAATAAATCAAGAGTGAGAAGTAAAAAGAAACCTGATTTAGTGATTTTGATCGATGAGTCGAGGATTATTTGCGTGTTCGTAAATCGTAACGCACGTTTGAGCAGTTCTTCTTCCTCGTGTTTGGGCGGGATATAATATCGGGTGAAAAACTGGGAAATCGGTCAATTAAACATCGGTCAAACTTTATTTGTAGAGGTGTTTAACGATATGTCTCAGAAAAATGGAAATTATAACATACGCTCACTTCATATCTATGCACCACTCAACACGCATGATTGCGTGGATGCTCGTGTGTGATGCGTGAACACTGAACATAACGAGCATACTTGCTTGTTATCTTGTTATACCACCCAAACTGCATCACCTATGGTGCTCACACACTAACCAACCATATACACGCATGGTGCACCACGGATAGTGCACCAGGCATAGCACGTTTTAGTATATACACACTATGTAACCTGCAAAACGCACGATACGTGTGTATTGATGTCATAAGCGCCCATTTCAATTTTATACTCATACGCACAAAAAACCGTAAAGATACGCACCAAACGGCGATTATGTTCGGTTCATCAATTTTTTTGCTTGCGAAGCGCTTGTTATTTCCACTGTGCTTTCTGTTGTTCTTACTGATCAAACTGAAGTCAAAGGTACAATTAATTCTCCTTATCCTGATGGTTTCAAAACAAGTGTGAATACATATTCATCTAACCAAGCACTACCACACTTTTCAGAAACATACTTCAAAAGATATCATCTGCTGACAGTATACCAGCAGAAAACATATCTCACTCCCAAAGCAGACTTAAACCAGCTCTTCATCATGTTGAGCCAGCTCAAGCTGCTGCACAAACAACCAATACTCTAGATACCGTAGATGAGAGTCACATTATAACATTTAAACCTGACAAATATCTTACACAATCTGAGTCGGCAGAGTCACGACTGCTCTTACAGACACCACACTCCGTCTCAATCGAAGGAATGACCAAAACACAAGTCATTTCCCAGAAACTAATATCAGATGCAATTGTTGAGTAAAATTTATTTGGTTCTACTATTGCTAACTTAAATTGTTCCATTTGTTGTTGTTACAGATAAGGCTACTACTGCTATTGAGCCTTATGCTTGCAAGATACCAGATCCAGAAGCTACTGTACCTAATTAAATATATCTAATCTAATAAATCATTTTTATTTATTTAATTAGATATATGTTACACAAAAAAAATATATCCACGTCAGAATAATCTTCCTTACAACTCTACGACATTATAACATAACATTTACCATAATGTCACATAACATTTACCATAATGTCACATCATTCCTACAAGTTAATGGGAGATGGATTCGTGCTTACAAGGCTGTGGAGAGGAAGGTAGCTAATCGTCCTCTGAGTAAGGATTGTGGGAGCAATCTGAATGTCGATGGTTTTGAGGACTTTCCGCCAGCTCCTTGAAATCGTGGTCCGACAAAACCAATTCAATGGGAAGGAAAAAGCTTTGCAGACTCACTTGTAGGTCATAATCATGAATCCAGGGAGTTTTAGTTTCCTGTGTATAATCATATCGAGATAAGGGTAGGAGGTAGATGTATCAATTTTATCTCCCTGAATTAGTGAGTAATCACAACCTTGTATTTAGCTTTAACAAAGATCGATTATCTTGGTCTTTGGTTGAATTGAATAAGGTTGAAGTTGCTGGCAGAGATGGGTTAAAAAAGTCCCATGGTATCTCCAGTAATCTTTCGGCCCCTTCGGCGCCTGCCATAGATACTAGCATGGGGGTTCAAGTTTCGTCAAGTGTGGATGATGTAGGTTTCTATGATAAAGTTGTCGATGATTTATTTAATCGTGAGCCTGCAGATGAGGTCGAAGATGGTGAATTCATTCCAGCTCCGTCTGATGTTTCTCCGGCGGAAGTTTTCCACACCGGAAATTAATTCAGATGATGCTCTGTTGTCAGGTGAAACTCAAAGGTCGAGTGCTTATGTTTCTGTCACGATCCCCAATGACGGCTGCACATGTATCGATGACTGCATCTACACGCGTGACAAAAGGGATGAGATGAGATTTCTAACGAATTTTCAAAATAATGTTGGGCTTGAGGATGACTTGCCTATTGGGCCAGATTATCCTAATGCTTCAAATGATCATGTGATGGGCTTTGTTTCAAAAGGGACTGTTTCAGATGGGTTAAGCTTTGTTCAGATGAAGATGAACGTGATATGGGTGACCCTGGCTTAAACAAAAAGGATTGCGTCGATTTGCATAACGGGGTCTACAATTCAACATCTACCGCGGTATCTCACTTTCATGTTAAAAAGAGAAAAGTCCATCCATTGATTAAAAGTTGTTTCATTAAATATGTTTGGGGAAGGAGAAATATCAAGCGTAGCCGAAGTCGGGATAACTCGCGATGGCAAGATAGATATTTTATCGAGAAGGTGATGAAACATTCGGAAGAGGATGATGATGACGTTGGTTGTTGCTCATGTTGCTCATCATGCGCGTTCTCGAATTCAGAAACATAGATTCTACAACTAGTCGCGGTGTCTTTCCATTAGTGTCGTGTCTTGTTCTCGAGCTATTGTTTCCTCTAGTTTCGTGTTCTTGTGTGTTGTGCATTTTTAACTGTGCGTTTGGAGTGTGATATCGTGTCTATCTAGCTTCTTGCTAGTTTTATTCGTGTACTTTTATATATTAATAAAACTTATTTGTGTAACGACCCAGCTTTTTCGACTTGCTTTTGTGATTTGTGCTTTCACGAAACTGCGTATATGTGCATACTAAGCTAGTATATGCTCTGGGATCTTATTTAATGATTAATTACTTTCATTAATATCTTACAACGTGCTATTAAGTGTGTAATCACTTAACTTGATCCCCGAATGCTTTTAAGACCGTTGGTGTCACTTGACGTTTGAAACGAGCTATGTACTTGGTACAGGTTTAACTTTGGTCATAATCGGAATATTATGACTACGTAATACTAATTGTTATTTTATAATAACTATTACTTGGGTTTTTGGATGCTTAATTACGCTTAGTAATTTACTAGAACACACTAGTTAGTCTTGTTGGACTTTCTACCTTGTTGGACTTTAGCCCACCATACTCTAGCTAGTGGACTATTTAATTAGCCCAATTATTAATGGGTAATGACTCAATTAAATGCAAGACAAAAACTCATTTATTAGAGGAAACATACTAGCATTTTTGTTAAGCATTATCCTTAATGTTGCATGGGATCCTAACATAAGCACCAACTTTAGACAACCATTAACCAAAAAGCAAAAATTGTCCCCTACTTGTCCCCCTCCCTACCTACGGTTTTGATACCCTCCCCACACCCTCATTTCCTATAAATACCAAGCTTATCCCATTCATTTCACACTTGATTTCATTTACAAATTACACACACTTACTCTCTAATTCTCTCTAGTCTTTCTCACTCTAAAAGGTGTAAGTTTTAAATTTTCTTTCTCTTCTTCTTCCCTTCATCTACACGACATCATCATCATCATTTATTGGATCTAGCTTTTAGCTTTTGATCTTGTTATATCTTGTAGATTCAAACTTGGGTTTGAATCCTTCAAGAACATGAAAGATTCAAGCTTTCTAGCTTGGAATCTTCATTTACTTGTTAGATCTAGCTTGAAATTTCTTTGTTTTGTTATAAAGATCAAAACTTGTGTTTATGATCTTCATGTATCTTAAAGATCCAAGCTTTATGCTTCAAGATCTTCAAGAACACTAAAGATCCAAGTTTTCTAGCTTAGGCTTTCATTATTATGTTAAAGATCTTAGCTTTTTAGCTTATGGTCTCATTACTTTCATTATTTTGTTAAAGATCTTAGCTTTCTAGCTTATGGTCTCATTAATCTTGTAAAGATCCAAGCTTTCTAGCTTAGGGTTTTCTTAATATTTGAGATCTAAGTTATTATTGTAGATCTCACTCACTTGGAACCTTTTTGTGTTTGTTGTGATGATAAAGATCAAGTCTTCATCATCACATATGATGGAGATGCATAAACTTGTGTAAAAAGGACAAAGGTTGAAGCTTTATTGGATCTATGCAATAAAGAGGCAATCTTGATGTTTAAAACTTGTAGAATGATAGATTTTACTTTTAGTTGTGTATTGATGGTTGAACCTTGGTCAAAGTGATGCTAAAACATCAAAGAGTTGTACACTTAAAGCTTACAAGCATCAAGGATGAGAACCGTGATGAGCATCAAGCACCAAGAATCTCACCGGAGCATTTGTTTGCTGTTTTTTGGGGTCTGATCAGACTCCTGGGATTCTGGAAAATTGATTTTCAGATAGTTCGTTTCGAGTAGATGATTTTCGGGCCTCGACTTAATCCGATATACGGTTTAGGATCTATAGCCTTCCGAAAGTCACTACGCCTTTGTAACGTTGTGCTGAAATTTCTGACCTACTCGCACTTAAACCGTCACCACGGTCAAAGGAAGATGAGTTATTTTCTAAAAATTGGTCAGCGGTTAGAGGACTCACATACAGAGCCATGGCTACTGACTACGCGTCGTTTCAATTTGTATAGAGGTCGTAACAGCTATCCGAAGTTAGCCTTTTGTTTCGATCTCTGTTCTTGTTAAACTTACCTTAGTGTTGATGAATGATGATGATAATGATGATGTTGATAATGACACTTAAACTTAATTTATGCACTTTTTAACCTTTTGAGACAACATACTGACCTAGTAACCTTTGACTTAGGTTGACGACCTTTCGGACCGACTTACTACCTGCATACGTTTCATATCGACTTTTACTGCTTATTCACTGTGAGTTATAGCTTCCCTTTTTTACTTATACTATTTTTGGGACTGAGAATACATACGCTTTTTATGCTTTACATACTATACATGAGTGCTTAAACTTTACATATGTGTGGGTTATATAACGGCATAAACTTTCCCCTTAGCACGGTAACGTTTAATCATTGGTTTTTGAACCGGTGAACGCGAATATTAGATATGGATCCATAGGGTTTGACATCTCCACTCGGGCTAGTCACGCTAGCATTCAACGGGTGTTTAATACTTCGAGGACAAACGCACTCGCCAAGTGCACTTTTAGGGGGTGATATACATACGTTAAGTCTAGTTACCGGGTGCCCACAGTTAAGCATATACTTTATCATACTGTTTTGAAACGCTGCTTGAAGCACTAAAATCTCATGGTCTACATTACATTACTAATTACAAACAAACTATAGCTCACCAACATTCGTGTTGACTTTTTAAGCGTGTATTTCTCAGGTGCTTAGACGTTGTTACTTCCGCTGTTAGACTTGCTGTCTTGATGTTATAGAATTGCTGTTACGGACCTGTTGTGTTAGATTTCCGCTGCATTACTTAGAGATGTCTCAATCATGGAACTTTTCTGTTGCATTCGTAACTTACGTTATTTTCAAACAATGGCTTTGTAACGACATTTTGGTCACGTACTTAAGTTTATGATTCTATTCATAAGAAGCACGTTATCTTTTGTAAAACGCTATCTTTTTATGAATGTAAAACTGGTTTTCAAACAGCATGTAGTGTTTGACCTTGTAATGATCCTGTTGTTAATGAACCGTACACGATGGTTTTGTACGGGGCGTCACATTTGATATCAGAGCATTGGTTGTAGGGAATTAGGTTGCATTAGTGAGTCTAAACCAGGCCGAGTAGGATTCACTAATAGGACTAATCTACAACTTGCTTGTTTACCAATTTCTGCAGAACTGCTACATGCTACTGTATTATATTACTGCTTACTACTACTGCATGCTACTACTTACTTTTACTGCTATATGAACTTGTTGCATGCTATTGCCTACTTTCACTGCTATGTGAACTTACTGTATGCTGCTGCTTATTCTCGCTACTGCATGCTACTACCTGCTTTTTGCATGATACTTCAGTTGATACTGTTATTATTACCATGTTATGTACTGCTGTAGACGATCTAGGCTGCTGTAGTTACTGTACCTGATTTTGTGCTTGCTACCCATCTGCTTTTATCTGTACCGACTTGGAGAATTTATCTTTCCTAGTTCAGATGTTTTTCTGATTCCGTTTCCCACTCGTCTAACCCTAAGGATTAGTATTGTAATTCACCTGCTACTACCGTTCCACTGTTCCAGAGATCGAGACATTACTTCACACAAGCTAGGAGGAGTACCCCTCGGACTACACACCCACTAAAGTTGATCCTCAGAGGAGGAGATATGTGAGGACTTATCGGAGTAACCGCACCCCAAGCTCACCTTAATTAGCCACGTACAACATATGAACATTAGAAGGTTGTTCAGTTCCCGCAAGTTGGCTCGTATCCTGTACGCTTTCATGACCGTCGCTTATCTCTTTCATTCTACACCACTACTCAACGATCTAACGACACTTCTGGACTTAGGTCCCTAACACTCATAGGCATTGGAGAAGTCAGGAAGACATCTCCTTTCACAAGGTCATAGTATTTTCCACTGATGCTCAGCCATACCCAAAGACTTGGGAGTCGCCTCAAGGCATATCGTATTACTACTTGCTACACGTACAACTCGACACGAGACCCAGATTGAATTTCTAGAAAGGATCCTAACAACGTTACTTAAACCCGAACATATTGAAGAAATTTTAGGACCTTTAGGCATTGATGTATGACCTACGGAACCTACACGCCCACACCGAGAAATGATGGGATTAATTATATAGGTTTTGTTTTGAGATGGCATAGATAAAGCACCGTTAGATGAAATTTAGTAGAACTTAAAGTGATCAAGTTACATTAACCATATGGAGTGATATTGGAATGAACGTACGATTTAGTACAATATAATGACGCCAGGCCAGCATGATTATATTGAAGTAAATCATGCAGAATTCCCAATGTCACTATATAAGGAATATGATTCAAAGGGAATTTTGGTAGGAACCGCTAGAGTGTACGCATTTTGGTCTGTTAGAGGTAGGAATAACCACTAAGCCCAGATACTGTAAGGGCCTTGATTTCAGAAATGATAACCCGAAAATTTATTATAGATATACACACCCTGGACACTTAAGGAGAAAGTTCTCAAATAGGAAAAACTTTGGACTTACTTGCGGTAGAGCAATCGTTATCTCAGCTATGGAAACTCGCATGGATCCTGATTTTGGTTAGGGTACGTTTCGTCACAACGTTTTATTGTCTCGAAGTTGTTTAATACTGGAGCGATAGAAACCTTATATCTAAGAACCCTAGTGTTATTACTAATAAGCCATTAATAACCATGAGAGTTAAGTATTCTATAGGACAAGCTAATGGTAAGCTGGCAGAAATGGAGGAATAATTTAAGGTAATACCTTAAATTTAACAGGTGGGTCATTTGGAGATGACCTCATGTTGACAAAACTTGGAAGTTTTAATGTAGTAGTTGGAAGGGATTAGTTACCTATGCACAAGCAGATGTTATTTGAGAGGATTGATAGAATTTTTCAAGGCAGTGTAATAAGGTTTGGTTGGAATGAACCTTAAGATTAGCCTAATACTCATCAAGTTAGGAAGCTTGATGTAAAAGTTAGAATGGACTTTAGGATTATCCTAATACTCATCAAGTTAGGAAGCTTTGATGAAATAGTTGGAACGGACTGACTTTCAAGGATGAAAGCGAAAGTTACTTATAGTGAGAAGGTCATTCGTATACCTCGCGAGAATGGTGAGTTGTTAATAGTTTACGGGGAGAGAAATAGCCCGAAGTTGAACCCTATTAGTTGCATGACAACAACCCGAAATCCCACAATGGAAATGGGAAGGAATAACAATGGATTTCATCACTAAGCTACCAAAGACGGTAAGGCGGTTAGGACACTATCTGGGTTATTATTGACCATCTCACCAAATCTGCTTACTTTCTAGCCATGAAAGGAACCGATACAATGGACCAACCTGCACAACGATACATAAAAGAAATTATATCCCGTCACTTCAGCGATTCGAATTCTATATTAAGGACTACCCAAGAATCTTATTTGATACTCACTCTTACGCGACTCTGAATCCTAACTTATCCCGTGAGATTTCTTATTCGATGATAATTACACAATCATCCTTCCTACTTCGATATTAGTCATACCAATTCGAAATTTTCCAACATCGATGGGTGGTTAATTATCATCCTCATACTCTCCCATTCGTATCTCACTTATATGCAACAACTTCACACTTAAGCATTTTTAGTCAAAGGACTTACGCCCTACTAATAGTCATCAACCATGTTTAAATTCAATAGTTTTATTACCTCAAATATCACCTGAACTTTTCAAAATCTTTTACTCAATCCTCATCAATCTTTTTCCAACTTGTAACCTCCAAAATATGAAAATTTTGTTTGCCAAAAATTTTCACACACTATTTTACTATGTGATCCTCTCAAAGTTTTATACAAGTAAATTTATTTTATTTGCCATTCGTGCAAAATTTTGAAATCGTATATGTTATATAAAATAAAGTAGATAATTATTTATTTTTGACTAGTACATATGAAATTTTACTTTCACTTTTACGAATCAAATCTTTTATTCAAAAGATATTTCACTTAGAATAGTACATGTTGTACATAACCCTAGTTTACTAAGAACTTCACTTCTTTTCTTACATTGTCACCTAAAATGATTTCTATAAAATTTTCGTTACTCATTAAATAAAATTTTTCGTTGCTTATTCGTATTCAAGTCATTGATGTTGTTCGAGGTGTAGTACGAAATAGATTATATTTTACTACGAAATACTATTAAATACGATACAATTTACACAAGTTATTTATTTATTTATTTATTTGAATGGATATACCTAAACTTTGCTACAACACTTATAGGCAGTGTACATAATCGTAGAGTAGTGTAGTTTTTAGTAAGTCCGGTTCGTTCCACGGGGAGCTAGCTGAGTTTAACGCTATATATATATATTTTAAACTATATTTGTATAAATATATATATAAGTAATATAGTAGTATTATTATAAAAGGGGGTTTTTACCGTTTAATGACCGGTTTGTCGATTTTAAAACTTAAATCACAATTAAAACCTAATGTGAAATATTAAATATAAATATGACTAATTTAAAGCGTAAAGTAAATGACGATAAATAAAAGTACAATAATTAAAAGTGCGATAATTTAAAGTATGATAAATAAAATGACGATAAATAAAATGACAGTAAATAAAAGTACGATGAGATATAAAATAAAAGAATTATGCTTATTTAAACTTCCGTAATCATGATGTTCGACGTGTTGATTTTAATTTATTACCATGGGTTAATTGTCCTTTATTCTGGATTATTCGATATGTCCATCTGGTTTTTTGTCCATAATAGTCCATCGGTCATAAATATAAAGTGCGAGTGTCCTTGTCAAATTACCCTTATACCCGAAGTCAAATATTCCAACTAATTGGGGACTTAAACTGTAACAAAGTAGTAATACTTTGTTAATGATTACACCAGGTTATCGACTGTGTGTAACCCAAGGTTTTAATACGTTGTTAACAATTACACTAAGTGTAACATCATGCCTTTTCCATTTACTTTTCCGTTATATTAATTTAAAGTCCGTTATATATTTATAACATCTTTCGTTAATACGCATTTTAAATTATCTCGATTAGGTAATTCACGCACCCGATTCAAACTTGAGGGACTAAAATTGACACGGGGCAAACTAGTTGACTAGGTCAACTAGTCCACCCCAATCACCTCCATTCAACCATCTCAATCTCTCTCTTTCTCTCTAGCAAGAACACACACACAATTACCAAATTCATTCAATCATCATCTAAATTGAATCTAGGAGGCTTACAACAAAATAAATTACATATTCGTGATCCTCTCTTCATCCTCTTCATTTTGGTACCAACTTCATCTCGTTTGGGTAACATTTCTAAAACTCTAGATTTCTCTAAATTCGTGTTTTTGACTTGAAATGGTGTTAGTTAGTGTCTATGGCTCATTGTGATGTCGTGTATGTAATTTGTAGGCTCGATCTTGTTGTTTGGTGTAACTAGCATGAACACTTGAAATGGGTTAGTTTAACCTTTGATTTTGAATGATAAAATGTGCTTAGATGTTAATGGTTGTGTGTTCAAAGTGTTAGTTACTTCATTAACTTCGTTTTGGTGTGTTGATTGGCATGAAAACCTTACATTAACATGATTATTGGTTTTGAGATGTTGGTTAGGGTTTGATAAGCTTTATATGAACTTTTGATGTATCAAATGCTATGAAATATTGTTGATAAGTGTTTTGTTGCAACGTGTGTTTGATTACCTTCGAAACGGCATATCATACATGTAAATTGGTTACCCGAATCATGAAATGCGTTTTAGAACTTGAACCTTTGATTATGAACGTTTAATGCGGTTTTGGGTTGTTGTAGGTGTTAAATTACTTGTTGAAATGTGTCTAGTCATTTTCTTCGTCAAATTACCTTCCCAACGGTATAAAATACTTGACTTGATTGTTTGCGGATCATAAATTGTGTTTATTTGGTTTTTGGTTCGTGCACTTAAGAGTTCTGCATCAGACTTGAAATACAACCTGGACGCCGTCCAGATACTTGGACGCCGTCCCAGTATTCAAAGCTGGACGCCGTCCAGAAAGTCTGGACGCCGTCCCAGCCTTCAAATCTGGACGCCGTCCAGATGCACTGGCAGGCTACTGTCCTCGTTGGTCATTTTACGGAAAATGTTTGCTATGCTATGGACCTCCGATTCACATGTAACTTGTTCTAACATGCTCATATATGATTAAAAACCTCAGAAAAATAGTTCGGGACCCGACCCGAACGTGTTGACTTTTTCGTTGACTTTGACCGACCAAAGTTTGACTTTTTGTCAAACTTAACCAAATGATTATGCAACATTCCTAACTTGTTTCTATACTTGTATCTTGCATGAAACTTGACAAATTGATTCACATGCTACGTAATCGAGTCGTAACGAGCCATAAGACTAATTGAACATCTTTGACCTATCGTGTTTACCGTTATTGATACAACCTATTGTTTAGGTCAAGACTAGCATTGTTCTTTGCACACGTTTACTTGTTGAAGTACTTTACTACTCGTGCACTCAAGGTGAGATCATAGTCCCACTTTTACTCTTTTTGAACTTACATTTGGGATGAGAAAACATAAACATTTCTTTTACTAAGTGAACACAAGTACAGGAAAACAAACATTCTACATACGAGTTTAGAACAAAATCCTCAATTCGATTATCATTAGTTACACTTGCTGGGTGTAAGCGAGAACTTATGTTGTATGGATCCATATGGGTTTGACAAACCCTCATTCAAACGGTTCGCTACCGTTTACGAATGAAATATATTTTCGAGAAACAGTGTATGTTCTAGCACTAAGTGATGGGGTTCAATGGGAGAAATGTTAAGCATTGATAATTGGGTGCTCGTGAAACAAACTTTTGGAATGTATTACTACTATCTCGTTGTTGCAAATCTTGTGGTTCACTTGTACTTACTTACTCAAACCTATGATTTCACCAACGTTTTCGTTGACAGATTTCTATGTTTTTCACAGGTCCTTGAACGATACATGATACATGCTTCCGCTAATTATTTTGATACTTGCATTGGATGTCGAGTATTTATGCATACATGGAGCGTCTTTTGGCTACTTTTAAATTGTGTCGCATAAGTTTCACTTGTGCTTATAACTTTGTAACGTAACTTGTGGTGGAACTATTCTTGTAAACTTTGAACAATCTTTACATTTGAAATGAATGCGACATATCTTTTGGTCAAACGTTGTTTTAAAGACTTATGACCAAGTAACGGGACCTAAGTAGACGGCGCCGTCAAACATGATTGGTCGGGTCGCTACAGATGGTATCAGAGCGTTGGTTGTAGGGATTTAGAGTTCATTGGTGTCAACCTCGAGTCATAGGGTACATTGGTGAGTCTAGACTACAACCGGCATATAGACTTGAAGTAGGAATTACTTGACTATTTGTGCATTTATACTCGAATGCTTCTACTCATATCTACTCTTAGTTCATCTTAATCTCACGTTGTTTAATTTGATTGACACGCCACCTTGACTATATGAAATGATGTCGAATGCACATATGAATCAGGGTAATATAATTTCCGGGATTATATTACGGTGACTCATATGAACGTTCCGACATTATGACATAAAGAATTTAAGGCGAGTCGAGGAAAAACTTCCCTTTATCTTTATTCTATATCACGGTTAGTATTATTGAGAATACTAATCAATGATATTCTTGTGTCTTGAAGGAACAATGGCTCCTCGTCGTGTACGCCGCAATGAAACTCCTGAACAAGCTCTCGAACGGATGATAGCTACCGCCGTAGATGCGGCCATGGCCGGTCACTCATCCAACAACAACAACAATAATAACAACAACCACAACAACAACAACAATGGAGCCGGTAACTCAAACGAGGGATGCTCCTATGAAGCTTTCATGGGGTGCAAACCTCACACTTTCGATGGAACCGGGGGACCGGTTGTGCTCACCCGATGGTTTAAGCAAACGGAAGCCGTCTTTAGCATAAGCGGTTGTCGGGACCAAGACAAGGTCAAATACTCCACTCACACCTTCGCCGGTGTCGCTCTTACATGGTAGAATACTTATGTACAATCGGTGGGTACCGATGAAGCTCACGCCCTCTCTTGGGCCGACTTGAGGGAAAAGATGATTGTCGAATATTTCCCTCGTGAAGAAACCCGGAGGCTCGAACAAGAGCTAAGAACTTTAAAGGCGATCGGAAACGATCTCAAGGCTTATAATCAACGATTTTCCGAACTAGCCTTGATGTGCCCAAATCTTGTGAACCCCGAATCTTTAAGGGTTGAACTTTACATGGATGGTCTTCCAAAGAGTATCAAACACGGAGTAATGTCATCCAAACCCACTAATCATCAAGAAGCTTTGAACATGGCCCGTAAATTGATAGAAACGGTTGACGAAATCGTAGTTCCGGCACCTAAGGCCGAGGATAAATCGGGCGGCAACAAAAGAAAGTGGGAACCCTCCCAATCAAACAACAACAACTTTGCTAAGAAGCCTTACACCTCCGACGGCAAGAAGGGTTATGCCGGGAACCTACCTCTTTGCAACAAATGCAACAAACATCACTTTGGCGAATGTAGTAAGTTAATTTGCCACCGGTGCCAAGGAGTTGGTCATAAGGCCAACGATTGTAAAAGTGCCACTCCCGTCGCTCGAAAGTGGCCCAATGCACCAAAGACGGGCACTTGTTACGAATGTGGCCAAACGGGTCATTATAGAAATGCATGCCCAAAGAAGAAAGATAACCCCAATACGCGCGGCCGAGCTTTCAACATCAACACCGAGGAAGCCCGGGATGACACTGAACTAGTCATGGGTACGTTTCTTCTCAACAATTCTTATGTCTCTTGCTTATTCGATTCGGGTGCCGATAAATGCTTTGTATCCAAGACTTTGACTCATTCTTTTAGCACTCCACCTCTTCCATTAGATACCACTTATACCATTGAAGTGGCTAACGGGAAACTATTAAGTGCCGACACATATTACCGAGGGTGTACGTTAAACATTTTGGGTAAGGAATTTGAAATTGACTTGATACCCATGGAACTAGGAAGCTTTGATGTAATAATCGGTATGAATTGGTTAGTCAAAATGAAATCTCACATCCTTTGTGATCTTAACGCAATCCGAATTCCTATCGAGAATGGTGAACCTTTGATTGTTTATGGCGATAAGAGTTGCACCAGACTCAACCTCGTTTCGTGCCTTAAAGTTAGAAAACTACTCCGTAAGGGTTGTTTTGCGATCCTTGCCCACGTTAAGAAAGTCGAGTCCGATGAGAAGCATATCGATGATGTGCCAATTGTTAGTGACTTTTCCGATATATTTCCCGATGAATTTCCGGGTCTTCCACCTCATCGACCGGTTGAATTCCAAATCGATCTTATTCCGGGAGCCGCACCCGTAGCACGTGCACCATATAGACTCGCTCCGTCCGAAATGCAAGAATTGAAAAGTCAAATCCAAGAACTACTTGATCGTGGTTTTATCCAACCTAGCCATTCACCTTGGGGCGCTCCGATTTTGTTTGTTAAAAAGAAAGACGGATCCCTACGAATGTGCATTGACTATCGTGAACTAAACAAATTAACGGTTAAGAATCGATATCCTCTCCCTCGCATCGATGACCTCTTTGATCAATTACAAGGGTCTTGTGTATATTCAAAAATCGATCTCCGCTCGGGTTATCATCAATTGAGGGTTAAGGGGGAAGATGTCTCCAAAACCGCTTTCCGGACTCGTTATGGTAGTTATGAATTCCTTGTCATGCCATTTGGTCTCACTAACGCACCGGCGGTGTTCATAGATCTTATGAACCGCGTGTGCAAACCGTATCTTGACAAATTCGTTATCGTGTTCATCGATGATATTTTAGTCTATTCGAAAAGCGAAGAAGAACACGAGGAACATCTTCGACTTGTGCTTGAACTCTTGAGACAAGAACGACTTTATGCCAAATTCTCCAAGTGTGAATTTTGGTTGAAGGAAGTTCAATTTCTTGGTCATGTTGTAAGTGATCAAGGTATTAAAGTCGATCCCACGAAAATCGAAGCCATTAGTAAATGGGAGACTCCTACTACTCCTACTCACATTCGTCAATTCTTGGGTCTCGCCGGGTACTATCGTAGATTCATCGAAAACTTCTCTTTGGTTGCACGTCCTCTAACCGCATTAACTCACAAGGGAAAGAAATTCATTTGGGCGACCGAGCAAGAATCCGCGTTTCAAATCTTGAAGACAAAGCTAACCACCGCTCCTATCTTGTCACTTCCCGAAGGCAATGATGATTTTGTTGTATATTGCGATGCCTCGAAACATGGTTTTGGGTGTGTATTGATGCAACGGAAGAAAGTCATTGCTTATGCCTCTCGACAACTAAAAATTCATGAACGGAATTACACGACTCATGATCTCGAACTCGGAGCCGTTGTCTTTGCACTTAAAATGTGGAGACACTATCTTTATGGAACCAAGAGTACTATCTTCACCGATCACAAAAGCCTTCAACACATCTTCGATCAAAAGCAACTAAACATGAGACAACGACGGTGGATTGAAACTTTGAACGATTTCGATTGCGAGCTTCGTTACCATCCCGGGAAGGCAAACGTAGTAGCCGATGCCTTAAGTCTAAAAGAAAGAGCGGTGCCTCTTCGTGTCCGAGCCTTAAACATCACCATCCACACAAACCTTAATAGCCAAATTCGGGTAGCCCAAGATGAGGCTCTCAAGGATGAAAACCTTTCACACGAGCTCTTGAACATTCTCGTCTCTCGATTCGAAATTAGGGAGACCGGACTCCGATATTACGCCGGAAGGATTTGGGTGCCTAGTTATGGGGACCTACGAAGCCTTATTTTAGATGAAGCCCATAAGTCACGATACTCGATTCACCCCGGTGCCAATAAGATGTACCACGACCTTAAACAACTATATTGGTGGCCGAACATCAAAAGGGACGTAGCTACTTATGTTTCCAAGTGTTTGACATGTTCCAAAGTCAAAGCCGAACACCAAAGACCGTCCGGACTACTTCAACAACCCGAGATCCCGCAATGGAAGTGGGAAAGGATAACGATGGATTTTATCACCAAGCTACCAAAAACGATGGGCGGTTATGATACCATTTGGGTTATTGTTGACCGTCTCACCAAATCCGCACACTTCCTTGCCATGAAAGAAACGGACAAAATGGAGAAACTTGCACAACTTTACATTAAGGAGATCGTAGCCCGACACGGTGTACCTTTATCGATTATCTCCGACCGATATGACCGTTTCGTTTCTAGATTTTGGAGTACTTTGCAAGAAGCATTGGGAACGCGTTTAGACATGAGCACCGCATATCATCCACAAACCGACGGACAAAGCGAACGCACAATTCAAACCTTGGAAGACATGCTACGAGCTTGCGTTGTCGACTTTGGAAAAGCTTGGGATAAGCACTTGCCTCTCGCCGAATTCTCCTACAACAATAGTTATCACGCGAGTATTAACGCCGCACCATTCGAAGCATTATATGGCCGAAAATGTCGTTCTCCTCTTTGTTGGGCCGAAGTAGGCGACAAACAAATCACCGGTCCCGAACTTATTCATGAAACAACCGAGAAGATCGTTCAAATCCGAGATAGGCTTCGGACGGCCCGGAGTCGTCAAAAGTGCTATACCGACAAAAGATGCAACGACCTTGAATTTCAAGTTGGTAACCGCGTCATGTTAAAAGTCGCACCTTGGAAGGGTGTAATCCGTTTTGGGAAACGCGGGAAGCTAAATCCACGGTATATTGGTCCTTTCGAAATCTTGGAGCGTATTGGAACCGTTGCTTATCGTTTAGATCTTCCGCCTCAATTAAACTCCGTTCATCCTACCTTCCATGTATCTAACTTGAAAAAGTGTCTTGTCGAACCCGATATCGTCATTCCTCTCGAGGAACTTACTATTGATGACAAACTTCATTTTGTGGAGGAACCGGTTGCAATTGTGGACACCTCCGTCAAGACATTGAAACAAAGCCAAATCCCGATTGTTAAAGTCCGTTGGAACGCCAAAAGGGGACCCGAGTTTACTTGGGAAAGGCAAGATCAAATGCAAAGGAAGTATCCTCATCTATTCGTTAATTCGGAAACACAAGATCTCGAGGAAGAAACAACGACTACTACGCCTACTTAAATTTCGGGACGAAATTTCTTTTAAGGAGTAGGTAATGTAACATCCTGCCTTTTTCCATTTACTTTTCCGTTATATTAATTTAAAGTCCGTTATATATTTATAACATCTTTCGTTAATACGCGTTTTAAATTATCTCGATTAGGTAATTCACGCACCCGATTCAAACTTGAGGGACTAAAATTGACACGGGGCAAACTAGTTGACTAGGTCAACTAGTCCACCCCAATCACCTCCATTCAACCATCTCAATCTCTCTCTTTCTCTCTAGCAAGAACACACACACAATTACCAAATTCATTCAATCATCATCTAAATTCGATCTAGGAGGCTTACAACAAAATAAATTACATATTCGTGATCCTCTCTTCATCCTCTTCATTTTGGTACCAACTTCATCTCGTTTGGGTAACATTTCTAAAACTCTAGATTTCTCTAAATTCGTGTTTTTGACTTGAAATGGTGTTAGTTAGTGTCTATGGCTCATTGTGATGTCGTGTATGTAATTTGTAGGCTCGATCTTGTTATTTGGTGTAACTAGCATGAACACTTGAAATGGGTTAGTTTAACCTTTGATTTTGAATGATAAAATGTGCTTAGATGTTAATGGTTGTGTGTTCAAAGTGTTAGTTACTTCATTAACTTCGTTTTGGTGTGTTGATTGGCATGAAAACCTTACATTAACATGATTATTGGTTTTGAGATGTTGGTTAGGGTTTGATAAGCTTTATATGAACTTTTGATGTATCAAATGCTATGAAATATTGTTGATATGTGTTTTGTTGCAACGTGTGTTTGATTACCTTCGAAACGGCATATCATACATGTAAATTGGTTACCCGAATCATGAAATGCGTTTTAGAACTTGAACCTTTGATTATGAACATTTAATGCGGTTTTGGGTTGTTGTAGGTGTTAAATTACTTGTTGAAATGTGTCTAGTCATTTTCTTCGTCAAATTACCTTCCCAACGGTATAAAATACTTGACTTGATTGTTTGCGGATCATAAATTGTGTTTATTTGGTTTTTGGTTCGTGCACTTAAGAGTTCTGCATCAGACTTGAAATACAACCTGGACGCCGTCCAGATACTTGGACGCCGTCTCAGTATTCAAAGCTGGACGCCGTCCAGAAAGTCTGGACGCCGTCCCAGCCTTCAAATCTGGACGCCGTCCAGATGCACTGGCAGGCTACTGTCCTCGTTGGTCATTTTACGGAAAATGTTTGCTATGCTATGGACCTCCGATTCACATGTAACTTGTTCTAACATGCTCATATATGATTAAAAACCTCAGAAAAATAGTTCGGGACCCGACCCGAACGTGTTGACTTTTTCGTTGACTTTGACCGACCAAAGTTTGACTTTTTGTCAAACTTAACCAAATGATTATGCAACATTCCTAACTTGTTTCTATACTTGTATCTTGCATGAAACTTGACAAATTGATTCACATGCTACGTAATCGAGTCGTAACGAGCCATAGGACTAATTGAACATCTTTGACCTATCGTGTTTACCGTTATTGATACAACCTATTGTTTAGGTCAAGACTAGCATTGTTCTTTGCACACGTTTACTTGTTGAAGTACTTTACTACTCGTGCACTCAAGGTGAGATCATAGTCCCACTTTTACTCTTTTTGAACTTACATTTGGGATGAGAAAACATAAACATTTCTTTTACTAGGTGAACACAAGTACAGGAAAACAAACATTCTACATACGAGTTTAGAACAAAATCCTCAATTCGATTATCATTAGTTACACTTGCCGGGTGTAAGCGAGAACTTATGTTGTATGGATCCATATGGGTTTGACAAACCCTCATTCAAACGGTTCGCTACCGTTTACGAATGAAATATATTTTCGAGAAACAGTGTATGTTCTAGCACTAAGTGATGGGGTTCAATGGGAGAAATGTTAAGCATTGATAATTGGGTGCTCGTGAAACAAACTTTTGGAATGTATTACTACTATCTCGTTGTTGCAAATCTTGTGGTTCACTTGTACTTACTTACTCAAACCTATGATTTCACCAACGTTTTCGTTGACAGATTTCTATGTTTTTCTCAGGTCCTTGAACGATACATGATAGATGCTTCCGCTCATTATTTTGATACTTGCATTGGATGTCGAGTATTTATGCATACATGGAGCGTCTTTTGGCTACTTTTAAATTGTGTCGCATAAGTTTCACTTGTACTTATAACTTTGTAACGTAACTTGTGGTGGAACTATTCTTGTAAACTTTGAACAATCTTTACATTTGAAATGAATGCGACATATCTTTTGGTCAAACGTTGTTTTAAAGACTTATGACCACGTAACGGGACCTAAGTAGACGGCGCCGTCAAACATGATTGGTCGGGTCGCTACACCAAGTGTCCTTGTATGTAATCCACCCCTGTTTTAATGAGTCCATTGACTATTAATCCATTCCCGTGTCCAGTTAAATGAACGATTATTAGTATTTATAAATATCCCGCCCATCGTGTCCGATCGAGTGTATGTGGTTGTTTATAATTACCTCAAATTGTAAATCTCTATATTAAATTAACGAACTATCATTCAGTTAAACAAATATAAAGCCCATTAATAGCCCATAGTCTAATTTCCACAAGTGTCGGTCTTTTGTCCAAACCCCAATTATGGTCTAAAGCCCAATAACCCCGTCTTAATATTTAGTCCAACATCACGATTACTTCGGCTTAAATAAACATAATAATAATTTAGCTACGAGACATTAATTTTAAAAGGTTGAACATTCTAACGACCCGTCCTAATCCATCTGGACGAATACATTACATTTGGTTACATCGCGAGGTACTTGACCTCTATATGATACATTTTACAAACATTGCATTCGTTTTTAAAAGACTAACTTTCTTTACATCAAAAGTTGACGTTATGCATACCATTTCATAATACATCCCACTATAATTGACTTAATAATAATCTTGATGAACTCAACGACTCGAATGCAACGTCTTTTGAATTATGTCATGAATGACTCCAAGTAATATCGCTAAAATGAGCAAATGCACAGCAGAAGATTTCTTTCATACCTGAGAATAAACATGCTTTAAAGTATCAACCAAAAGGTTGGTGAGTTCATTAGTTTATCATAATCAATCATTTTCAATTATATAATAGACCACAAGGTTCTCATTTTTCATAAATAACATTACACTCGCAAGTGTATAAAAATCATTCGTATGATGAACACCTGGTAACCGACATTAACATAATGCATATAGAATATCCCCTGCATACTCGCAAGTATGCTATATAACGGCAATCGCAATCACCTTTTTAAATCGAAGTACTAAAGCATTCCAAATTCCAGAATGGGGTTTGTTAGGCCCATAGATCTATCTTTAGGATTCGCGTCAATTAGGGGCCATTTCCCTAATTCTTAGGTTACCAGACTTGAAGGAGCGATATTCGGTTTAATAATCCAACCATAGAATGTAGTTTTAAGTACTTGTGTCTATTTCGTCAAACATTTATAAAACAGCACATGTATTCTCAGTCCAAAAATTATATATTGCAAAAGCATTTAAAAAGGGAGCAAATGAAACTCACCATACTGTATTTTGTAGTAAAAATACATATTACGACATTAAACAATGCATGGTTGGCCTCGGATTCACGAACCTATATTATTTGTATATACGTTAAAACATATACTTGTAATTGAACAAATATATATATTATTATTAGTGATATTGTTTTTATATTAATAACTTATATATTTCATTATTTAATTAAATGTATTCATTTTATATGTTTTAATACATAAGGTGTTAGTATAGTTTATTTATGTGTATTAAGTATATGTTTATATAAATATCATTTGTTTCTTAAATTATTGATTATACTAAGATATTGATATTAATACTATTAGATTTAATAATAATAATAATAATAATAATAATAATAATAATAATAATAATAATAATAATAATAATAATAATAATAATAATAATAATAATACAAGAAATGATAATTTTTATGTACGGTGCTAATTTTAATGATACTTATGATGTTAGTAATCATGATACTACTAATAATATTCTTAGTAATAATACTAATTTTTAATAAGATGATAGATTTAAAAATAATGATACTTTTAGTTTTAATGATAACTATAATAACGCTAATATTAATAATAGTTATAAAATAACCATTTTTACTACTAGTGATATTAATTTTAGTAATAGTTCATTAAGAATGATACTCATAATAATAACTATGATAAGGTTAATAATGATACTTATATAAACATTAATAATACTACTTACTTTAATATTACTACTAATACTTATAATCACAAAATGATAATAATAATAATAATAATAATAATAATAATAATAATAATAATAATAATAATAATAATAATAATAATAATAATAATAGTCATATTACGTATAACTTTGGTAATAATTATAATACTAATAATAATAAAAATAGTTAATAATAATAATAATAATAATAATAATAATAATAATAATAATAATAATAGTCATAATAATAATACTAACAATATTAATACTAATACTAATACTTAATAAATACGTAACAATATTAATAAGTACATTACTAATAATAATAACAATAATAATACTAAATAATAATAGAAGTAAAAATAATAATAATAATAATAATAATAATAATAATAACAATAATAATAATAATAATAATAATAATAATAATAATAATAATAATAATCATAATCATAATAATTAATAACAATAATAAAAATAAAAAATAATAATAATAATATTAATAACATAAAAATAACTATAGTACAATATTAATAATATTAACAGAAATAATAATAATAAGAATATTTTCAACAACAATAAAACTACTACTAATATTTAAGAATAGTGATATTAATAATGTTAAATAAAAATGATTATGAAACATATCACTATGATAATAATTATAATACTAGTAATAATAATAACATTACTAATAATCAATATATGATACATGTCTTATTCATATTAGCTAATAATATCTAAATTATAACTAAATAAAATTTTTAATCATTCTTATAATAATGTTTATATTTTAAGTATTCATTTTGATAATCATTATATTAAATTTATTAAAATTTTAATATTTAGTATTTATTAATATTACTATTATTGATATTAATGGATTTGGTAATAATAATATTTGTCATAACAGTATATATTTAACTCGCAGTTACATTTAATATACTTCAATCACAATTTATTACTTACATAATGTCTACTAATTATATACATATATTTAATATTTAATATTTTAATATATTACAATAAACATATAATCATCAATTGTATTGCAATCATATATATATATATATATATATATATATATATATATATATATATATATATATATATATATATATTCAACTATTATATATATAAAATTGTTTTAAATTTTAAGTTTTGTTACTTAGATAAATATATTAATTATTTATTTTGAAACAAATAATTTAAGGTATACATTTAATCGTTGACAAATCATATTCAAAATTATCTATAGTCAATATATTCCACATATTCAAATAACAAGTTTTGGTTACCTTAAGTTATCTTATAATAGTTCAGTAACATATTTAATTTATTATATATAACTATTTACATATATAATCATTTATATATACATGATAGGTTCGTGAATCATCGAGAACAGTCAAAGGGTAATTGCATAAATGAAAACACTTCAAAATTTTGAGATTCAACATTACAGACTTTGTTTATCATGTCGAAATTATATTAAAATTAAGTTTAAATTTGATCAAAAATTTACGGGTCATCACAGTACCTACCCGTTAAAGAAATTTCGTACCGAAATTTGAGTGGAATGGTCATGGATGACAATAAGTATGTTTTCATGACACATATGAATTGATAAATAGAGTTTTATCATCGGTGGGTAATATGGATAAAAACAATTCGATTATTCGAAGAGTGCGAATGAAGCTATCATAAAAGAGTGAAATGAATAAATGCATATTCGTCTTGTCTGATGACGTAGTCATGGTTGATTTTCGAAAATCAAGAAATTTAAAGAAAATCTTCTTAATAAGATTCGATTCTTCGATAATTAAAGAAATTAAATTTTCTTTGCCTAAATGCAACAATATGTCTCGATTGTTCAGTCTGACTTTTCAAATTACCAGAAGTCGCGAGAAAAGATAGAACTATCAGGAAGATACGTTCTTGATATGTTTGGAGATTAGATAGAATGTAAGAGTCGTGTAACATGGCACCTGATGACGTTAAGGTCTGTGAATCATCAAGTTCCATTAAAAACTCAGCATAACTTACTGTAATATAATCACATTGATCAAGTGTCATTATATTATACTAACTCATGCATCAATTTCCAACACTACTTCAAAACATCCATAATTCAAATTCTAATTTTTCAGAATTTTAGAAACTAAAATAGTTTCCTTTTATGATATATCAAAGATAGCGCAGAGAGATAATTAATATTGGACGAGAATATTTATGAAGATATCTTCAGAAATATTGAGAATATTTATAATGAAAGATATGATGATATCTTAGAATTTCTAATATCTTTGATGATGAAGATTTGTCATTAAAAGTGTAGAGTCAGGAACAAGGTATTCGTTAATGACTTCAGTAGATACTGAATTATTTGGATTCTTTGAAGGCAGGTTTTTAATGAACAAATACAATGGTTCTTCGGAGAGACTTAAGTCAATGAGTAATAAAGTTGCTGGTAAGTTTACTGCTAATGTGGTGAGATATAAACGGTTCTCCGGTAACTTTGACGAAAGGCAAACTTATATATATTAAGGTTATAATAAGGCTAATCCGAATGAAAAATTGAAGTTAATTTGCTGGAGCTGTGATAAAATTGTCTATTTTGAAAAGAATTGCCAGGTTACTTTTGATAATAATGTCCAAGGACCTAGCACAGATACGTATTAAACGTTTACCTAGGTTCTGAGAGTTTTTCAGGTGTATAACTATATGTATCAATCTTTTCTTCCGTAGATGAAGTACGGTTGATTCATCCTCTCGATTGAGGTGTTTTCAAGAATCATGAAAGGTTTGAACGCAAATTGTAATCGTCAAGATACAAATGAGGTTTAAGATGAGATCAAGTGGCAAACTTGAAGAATTGTTTAGTTTCATATGTTATAATCAGTATTTTAATTCATTTTAATTGTCCAATGTTATTAGTCCTCAGTCGATAGTCCACAGTTAACAGTCCAATAATTCATATATAGTTTAATATATAATATTCGAATTAATTAATACGTATCGTGACCCGTATACATGTCTCAGACTCGATCACAACTCAAAGTATATATATTATTGTAGAATCAACCTCAACCCTGTATAGAGAACTCGATCATTACTGCATATAGAGTGTCTATGGTTATTCCAAATAATATATAGATGCGTCGATATGATATGTCAAAACCTTGTATACGTGTCCCGATATTTAAAGTGCGTAAAATAAATAACAAAAATTAAATGACGATAAATAAAATTGCGAGAATTAAAATTGTGATAAATAAAATGCGATAAATAAATTGCGATAAATAAAAGGTAATACGAAATTAACAGTTAGCTAGGAACAGTTAGCTAGGATTTTGTTAGCGTGGATTCTTAATAGAATTTCTCATAGTTAATTTGTTTGTTTCTAACAAATTTTATTTTGTCCAATGTTTTCTTCATTATGCCACTTATTAGATTCTGATAAGTCAAAATCTAAATATGAAATTGAATGAAAATGGTTATTCTGATGTGAATGGATAGGTATATATGTGGATGTAAGTAGGATAGTAAATGACTGTTGAAGCAGATTCGAAGAATGTACAGTGTAACTCATTAATGTGAAATTTAAATATTCCTCGGGTATTACCTTCCCATTAAAATATTTTCAACATTAATAGTTTGTACAAAATAATTTTTAATTACAATCTTTATGAAAATATATATACATATATATTTTCTTCAGACGTAATATATATTTAATGAGTTAATATCATATTAAGCTCATTTGGTTTTCGGCTGAGACTAGAATGAATAATCTCTAAGACTTTAGAGATTACATAATCGCCGCAGAATAGTTCTCCAATGAAGTTATGAATCGATACTTCATCAGTTACTGTTGTTGGTATTCCTTGGTATCTATGGTGCATATGACGTTGATGCTCGTGAGGCAGATTGTGAAGTTGAGGGTTGCGATGCGGTTGTTGTTAGTGGTGGTAATGGTATTTTGGCGTTGATGATGGTGATACTGATTATGCTGCTGGTGCTGTTGCTGGTGTTTGTAACCTTTGCACCATATTCTCCAAAGCCACTACTCGAGCACGAAGCTCGTTGACTTCTTCTATTACCCCGGGGTGATTGTCGGTTCGGACGAGCGGATAAACAAGATCTAGAATTTGGTATAGTATATAATCGTGACGAGATACTCTGGAAATGAGAGTGAAAATGGTGTTTCGGACAGGTTCACCGGTAAGTGCTTCAGGTTCTTCCAAGAGGGCAATGTGGTGGATGGAAAGGATCACCTTCTTCTTGTCTCCAATGACTAAGCTATGAACCCAGCCCCAATTCATACAGAATAGATGATGGCTAATTGGTTGATCCATTCCGGTTACACTGCTTTCGGAGCTTGAGTGGGACTCCATATCGGAATCCGAGGGACTTGAACTAGTGGCAAGTTTCATTTCGTACGATTGAATAAAGAATGTTGCGATATGAAACGATTTTCGGCTATTGGATGGTATTCTAATTATATAGAATATCTATATATATAGAACAAAGGATTTCGTAGATTACGGAGGAATTTACGGAATATATCAGATAAGTCTATAGTAACAGATACGCTAAGATATGAATTATCAGATACGCTAAGATATGAATTTTGTCTATACACTATTCATGCAGTCAATGCAGTAAAATGTGTCTAGACTAAGAATGATAAGCAGATAATTTTCTAAGGATGATAAGTAGTTAATTTTTGACACGAAATGATAAGCAAAACTTTTGACATGCAAACATGGTCGAAGTCCAGACTCACTAATGAATCTAAACAACTATCAGTTAGATACACTAATGCAAGACCTGGTTCACTAAGACCACCGCTCTGATACCAACTCTAACATAGTTGGGGACAACCACCGTCCCACCCAATGCCTTCCCAGCTAACCACCTGGTGACCACTGAGTATACCTCAGATACTGATTTTAGGGCCTGCCTCTCAGCTACTGCCAACTCTCGTAAGGGATCGTAAGAAGTAAGAGCCAATGCTTCGTCACAGGTAACAATGTGAGAACCTCCTTTACGACTAACTCGCCACACATGGACGGCATTATACCAGCTCTGATACCAACTCTAACGACCCGTCCTAATCCATCTGGACGAATACATTACATTTGGTTACATCGCGAGGTACTTGACCTCTATATGATATATTTTACAAACATTGCATTCGTTTTTAAAAGACTAACTTTCTTTACATCGAAAGTTGACGTTATGCTTACCATTTCATAATACATCCCACTATAATTGACTTAATAATAATCTTGATGAACTCAACGACTCGAATGCAACGTCTTTTGAAATATGTCATGAATGACTCCAAGTAATATCGCTAAAATGAGCAAATGCACAGCGGAAGATTTCTTTCATACCTGAGAATAAACATGCTTTAAAGTGTCAACCAAAAGGTTGGTGAGTTCATTAGTTTATCATACTCAATCATTTTCAATTATATAGTAGACCACAAGATTCTCATTTTTCATAAATAACATTACATTCGCAAGTGTATAAAAATCATTCGTATAATGAACACCTGGTAACCGACATTAACATAATGCATATAGAATATCCCCTGCATACTCGCAAGTATGCTATATAACGGCAATCGCAATCACCTTTTTAAATCGAAGTACTAAAGCATTCCAAATTCCAGAATGGGGTTTGTTAGGCCCATAGATCTATCTTTAGGATTCGCGTCAATTAGGGGCCATTTCCCTAATTCTTAGGTTACCAGACTTGAAGGGGAGATATTCGGTTTAATAATCCAACCATAGAAAGTAGTTTTAAGTACTTGTGTCTATTTCATCAAACATTTATAAAACAGCACATGTATTCTCAGTCTAAAAAATATATATTGCAATAGCATTTAAAAAGGGAGCAAATGAAAATCACCATACTATATTTTGTAGTAAAAATACATATTACGACATTAAACAATGCAGGGTTGGCCTCGGATTCACGAACCTATATTATTTGTATATACGTTAAAACATATACTTGTAATTGAACAAATATATATATATATATATATATATATATATATATATATATATATATTATTAGTGATATAGTTTTTATATTAATAACTTATATATTTCACTATTTAATTAAATGTATTCATTTTATATGTTTTAATACATAAGGTGTTAGTATAGTTTATTTATGTGTATTAAGTATATGTTTATATAAATATCATTTGTTTCTTAAATTATTGATTATACTAAGATATTGATATTAATACTATTAGATTTAATAATAATAATAATAATAATAATAATAATAATAATAATAATAATAATAATAATAATAATAATAATAATAATAATAATACAAGAAATGATAATTTTTATGTAGGGTGCTAATTTTAATGATACTTATGATGTTAGTAATCATGATACTACTAATAATATTCTTAGTAATAATACTAATTTTTAATAAGATGATAGATTTATAAATAATGATACTTTTAGTTTTAATGATAACTATAATAACGCTAATATTAATAATAGTTATAAAATAACCATTTTTACTACTAGTGATGTAAGATCCGGTTTTCTCAGACAGGTGGGACGCCATCCCAGATTAAAGGACTGGACGCCGTCCAACTTTCTGGACGCCGTCCAGAATGGCTGGTAGACAAGCCTTTTTATTTTTTTTAAAATTTTAGATGGGCATTTTGGTAATTTCACTTTGTGGACGAATTAAAGGCCCTAGATCAGTTTTGTTGAGCTTCATTACTCTATTTCCAACCACCAAACCTCATCTACTTCAACTCTAGAGTGAGAGTGCATTTAAGTGTGAGAAAGCTCAAATAGGAGAGGAAGAAGCTTGTTTCGGGTTCTAGCTCGAGCATTAAAGTTGTTCATATCCTCGTTAGCTTCGTTTTGATTGTGGTGGTACGTTACATTGAAGTTGCAAGTTCGGTTATCTTTCACGAAGACTCTAAGGTGAGTGGAATAATTATATGCGTAGATATATAATGTGTTTATTTGTGTAGTGTGAGATGTGAAGTGTCGATGTGCTAAGACACCACGTCCACATGGAGAGTGAAGTGTCGATGTGTTAAGACGCCACTCGGGAGGGAAGTATCGATGTGTTAAGATGCCACTCCAAGTAAGGTGAAGAGTGAAGTGTCGAAGTGTTAAGACACCACTCGGGGTGAAGTGCCGAAGTGTTAAGGTGCCACCCAGGGTGAAGCATCGAAGTGTTAAGATGCCACCCGAGGGGTTAGTGTGCGAAGTGTTAAGTGCACTAATGGTTGTTGTGAACACCGACGGTCTTTAAACACCGTTCCTTGTACGATTGATTAACCATGGTCATTGTGTTGTAGTGTAAGCATATTACTTTGTTCATGTTATATACGCTTGTGTTATGCTAGCTTGATTATTGGAGGTTATAGTTTGTATTTGTGACGATAAGCTAATTGTGTTTGCTAGCATGTTTGCGGTATTTGTGTAAGTGATTGCAAGTAGGTATATTATATATGTATTTGTATAATTATTACATTCACTAAGCTTTGCTTACCCTCTCGTTGTTTACCTTTTTATAGGCTCGGGCGTTGACAAGGGTAAGAGCATTCAATTGGATTAGTGGTCTCCCGCTCGTTTTGATAGGGGATGCTTTTAGGTGTTAGCTTTTGGAGTTCGACCGAAATTGGGTAGTTTAACCCCAAACACCATGCTCTAGTGTCGTTTGGAACTTAAACTTGTATTTGGTCGAAGCTTGTATTTTTGAACGAAACTCGTAAAATAGGAGACGTGGGCCCGATGATGTAAAACTTGTTTTGATTATGCAAAACTCTTAGTTTCACTTATATTGACTTGTGGTAAAAAGATTTTCGTTTAAAAATGTAAGGAAGCGGGTTTTCCGCGTACGTGAAACGGGACACCAGGTCAGTCCCTGGCAGTTCATTGGGACGCTGTCCCAATTGCTTGGACACCGTCCCAGTTTTAAAAGCTGGACGCCGTCCCAAAACCTGGACGCCGTCCAGATGGTCAGGCCCAGAATTTTTTTTTTTGGGGATTTGAGATGTCGGGTTGTTACAAGTGGTATCAGAGCATGGTCTAAGGGATTTAGGTTACTTGAGATAGGTGCCTAGACTTAGACTTTATTGTGTGTACGCTTTATGCGGGACTTGTAGGACTTTGGGTCTAATCGGGAATTGTTAGTGCCTTGATTTATATGAACTAACATTGTGCTAATTGATTTGTGTTGTGTTTAGCAATCATCAAACGAGATGGACGTTGTACTAGCAAGTTAATGCGACGTGTTCACGTAACAATGATTAGCTACCATTGTTACTGGTTCAAATCGTGTCAAACGAGCGATGACCGACGATTGTTGAGCAAGATGGGGTAGTGTGGCGTATATGTATATACCTATGTGTTATGACCTTTCGTTTCGTTGCTTAATTACTTCGTTTTATAGAATGAAGATGAGAAATGGACACGACACCAGTGATGGAAGTATGAGTGAGGACGTTGAGTTCACGGCCAAAGTTGAGACCATCTTTAAACGTCAAAAAGCGGAGTTTCTCGAAGATGTTAAAAAGATGTTCCTAGATACGATTGACGAACAACTAGTCAATGTGGTAAAGGAGCAAGTTAAGGCCGTTCTTCAAGAGGATAATGTGAGGAGACGGGACTTTTTCTTTAAGAATTTCAAGGATTCTCAACCTCCCACCTTTGAAGGTGAACGGGACCCACTTAAGAGTGCCCGTTGGATCTCCGATATAGAGGGGGCTTTTCGTACGTGTGAATGACCTCTCGATAAAAAGATGAGATATGGTTGTAGCATGTTAAGAGGTGATGCTAAATTGTGGTGGGACGCGAAGATCCGACTTTATGGCGAAGAACAATGCATGGAGTTCACCTGGGATGAATTCAAGAAAGAGTTTTTCGACGAATACCGAACTTCGGCCGATCTTACGAGGCTTAAGGACGAGTTACGTTCCTTGAGGCAAGGGTCGATGGATTTGAACACTCTCAAAACCGTGTTTTTGTCCAAGACCCAATTTTGCCCGGAGTATGTCGGGAATGATAAGATGTTGAAGGAAGACTTTTACCGAACGTTGAATGATTATTATCAAGATAAGATACGTGTAAATGTGGTGAAGAGTTTTGATGAGTTGTTCGATATGGCCAAGGGGTTCGAGTCGCTCATCTTTAGAAAGAGTGGCTTCACCCTAGGCAAGAAAAAGTTTGAAGCTACTAGTCATTCCAATTTTTCTAACAAGAAGTACAAGAAGGTTTCCGAGAGTGTTGGTAGCGTGAAGAAGGGTACTTCCGGTGATTTTTCCTATTCTTGTTACAATTGTGGTTAAAAGGGGCACATGGCTCGCGAATGCCCTAAATCATCGTCCACGACCAAGCTCACTTGTTTTAATTGTGTAAAGGAAGGGCACAAGAGGCCGGAGTGTCCCGAGATGCGCAATGATAATGTTAAACGTTAGAGAAGGCGGCGGGTACGGCAAGGGGTCGAAACTATTTGATGACCAATGATGAAGCCAAACAATCGAACTAAGTTGTCTCAGGTACTTTCATGGTTAACTCTAATCCGGCACGGATACTTTTTGATAGTGGTGCTAATTTGTCTTTCGTATCTCCAAGATTTGTGCCTAAGTTAAATAAACCGCTAGTAAAGTTAAGTCGTCCGGTAGAAGTCGCAATATCAGATGGAAAGACGGCGCTAGTGGTTGATGTGTGTAAAAATTGTAATGTTGTGTTTGGTGCCAAAAGTTTTGAGATTGATCTCATTCCAATGACCTTGGGCGATTTTGATATTGTCGTTGGTATGGATTGGCTCGATCGTTATAGAGCCGATATTGCATGCCATGATAAGTTTATTCGTGTAAAGACCCCAAGTGGGGGAGAGTTAATTATTCATGGCGATAAGCGAAGGAGACCGGTGCCGATATGCACTTTTACACGGGCACGTCGTTTCCTTGTTAGTGGTGGCTTGGCTTTTCTTGCCCATGTTGTTGATGCTCGTGACGAGCTACCACCTATTCGTGAAATTCCAGTTGTTAGTGAATTTGAAGACGTTTTTCCGGACGAGTTACCGGGCGTTCCGGCGGAAAGACAAGTTGAATTTCGCATTGAGTTGGTTCCGGGGGCTACCCCCATTGCTAAAACTCCTTATCGTTTAGCGCCGACAGAAATGCAAGAATTGCTAAATCAAACCCAAGAGTTACTTGAGAAGGGTTTTATTCGACCGAGTGCTTCACCATGGGGCGCTCTGGTGTTATTTGTGAAGAAGAAGGATGGTAGTATGCGGATGTGCATCGATTACCGAGAGTTGAATAAAGTGACGATCAAGAATCGTTATCCGTTACCTAGGATTGACGATTTGTTTGATCAACTTCAACGTGTAACACCCTGTTTTTGTTTCTGATTTTGCAGTAGGTCGGGACGCCGTCCAGATAGGAGGGACGCCGTCCAGAAACAAAAGGTGGGACGCCGTCCCGATAGGGGGGACGCCGTCCAGCAACAAAAGGTGGGACGCCGTCCAAAGTTTGGGACGCCGTCCAAACGGTCTGTCGAGCCAGCTGTTTTAATTATTTTAAAAGGGGTAAAATGGTAAAATCACTTAGTTACCAGTTTGGAGCCTTCAAGGCTGGTTCCTTGGTCATTTGTGGATCATATTTCATCTTCACAAACACTCCCAACATTATTTAGAGAGAGAGGAGAAGTTCTAGAGAGAGAGGTGGATTTGGAGAAGAAGGAGTCGGATTCTCGCAAAAGCTCGGGTTCTAAAGTTGTTCATCTCGCTCCTAGCTACGTTGTGGTGGTATTGGTAAGCTCAAACTCCGAATTTCATTTGTTAGATTTGATGTTCAAGTTAGGATTTTGAGCTAGATTGTTGTGAAACCCTTTTAGATGATGAAGTAGGTTCATGGTGACTTGTTAATCTTGTCACTTGGCGGGTTTTGGGTTGGTTGACGTTTTAGCCTAGATTAGGGTTTGATCTTGAGTTTAATCACTAGGTTTAGTGATTATGGAAGCGTTGAAACTCTTTTGGGTGAGTTTGGCTAACTAATTTTGAAATGGGTCAAAATTAGGGTTTTGGTGTCAAAATGGGTATGACACGTGTTTAACACTTGTGTTCGGGTTTAATTGGCGTGTTAGGACCATTTTCACTCGTGTTGGTGATTATTGGTTAGTTTGGGCGCGTTTCGTGCTTGGAAGAGCAAATGGGTTGAATTTGCACTAGGTGTCAATTGGGTTGGTTTGTAAGTCAACCCTAATTGTGTTGTTGTGTTTGTGATAATGGAATAGGTACTTTCCATTTAGCGCGTTGCGGTTTACTTGGAAGCATTCATCAAGACGACTAGGTGAGTGTTAATATCCTATGTGCATATGTATGTGTAGGATGGGTGCGGGTCGGGTGAAGTGGTTCTCGGTTATAGAGCTCACTTCACATATAGGTGGATTTGATGGACTTGTGTATAGGTCCAATTGGCACGATTGTGCGTTTTGGTTGTTTACCTTTGGCGAGGTACACGTTGTGTGTACATTATCACACGTGGTTGTGATTTGGATATTATAACCCCAAAGGCGAAGGGTTGATATTGTTGTGATGTGGATAACCCCGATGTGGTGGATTTTATTATCCCGTGACCGTGGGTTTGATGTTGAGAAGTGAATCTCGGGTAGTGCGGATTCATGATGACTCGGGTTGTTCGGTCATCTTGTGATGAGGTAGTGAATCTTGGGTTGTGCGAATTCACTAAGGCTCGGGTAGTTAGGCCAACCTCGGTTGTTGAATTGGTGAAGAAGTGAATATCGGGTTGTGCGAATTCACTAAGGCTCGGGTTGTTCGGCCAATCTTCATTGTGGTGTTTGGTATTCGGTAATGGGTTAAGGGGTTAACATTATTTGTTTATATATTGTTATATATATATATATATTGTTTTATTGTCGTGATGTAGCTAACCCTCCGGGTGTAGCTTCTTGGCGTTGTTCACATCGTCGTTGGTGAACTTATATTTGTTGATGTATCTATAGCTTGTTGCTTAGTGACTACGGTATGCTTAGCTTAGCTTGCCTTATACTTGGATGCTTTGGTATGCGGTATTTGATATTTGTGTGGCGTGTCTATTTTATACATATATATGTATGTAGTATATTATCATTCACTAAGCGTTAGCTTACCCTCTCGTTGTTTACATTTTTATAGATTGCACGGATGCGGTGGCTCGGGTAAGCGCGGGGACTAGTGGGCTTGCGTAGTTGCTTTAGAAGACTTGCTTTTGGATTTGATTAGGATTGGGTAGCGTGTCCCCAATCCCATGCTCGGTCTATGTTTTTGTATAAACTAATGGGTCAAAATAGTCACTTATGGTATTTTGGGTCGATGTGGGCCCGGTGTCGTAAAACTCGGTTTTTATTGTGAAAAACTCTTAGTTTAAACTATTGTAATATATTGTGAAAGTGTTTTGGTTTAAAAGTGTCGGGAAGCGGGTTCTCGCCCGCGTGAGTTCGAGAAACTGATCAGAATGTTTTAGTACATCTGGACGCCGTCCCAGATGTCTGGACGTCATCCCAGTCTTAAGATCTGGACGCCGTCCAAGCTTTTGGACGCCGTCCAGATCAACTGTTTCAGATTTTTTTTTTGTGGCACGTTTTCGGATGGTTAACCGGATTGGGTCGTTACAAGTGGTATCAGAGCATGGTCTAAGGGATTTAGGTGACTTGAGATAGGTGCCTAGACTTAGACTTTTGTGTGTGCTTATTTGTTGCGGGACTTGTAGGATTACGGGTCGGAATGGGAATTTGGTTAGTGCCTTAATTGATAGGTGGACTAACGTGTATATTAATACGTGGATATTATTAATATACGATTGTGTTATGTTTATGTTTATGTTGCGTTGCGAATATCATCGAGCAAGATGGTCGTTGTACTAACGAAGGGATACGATGTGTGTGCATAATAAGGACTTGCAAACCTTATTACGGGTGCAAATCGTGTTTAACAAGTGATGTACGACGAGTGTTGAGTAAGATGGGGCGATGTTATGCGTGTTGTTTTATACGTTCGTGGACTAATCGTTTTGCATTCTTTAGAATGACGACGCGAAACGAGATCGAGACGAATGACGAGGAGTTTAACTCTAGAGTTGCAGCCGCCGTTGCGGAGCAAATGAGTGCGTTTCGAGAAGAAATGGATAGGAAGTATTCCGAATTTCGGGGTAGTAGTAAAATGGAGCGTTGTCTTAAGAGCTTCATGAGGACTAAACCCCCGATGTATGACGGGAAACCGGATCCTTTGGTAAGCACAACTTGGATTTCGGATGTCGAAGGGTGTTTTCGTACTATTGATTGCCCTCCCGAGAAAAAGACGAGACTCGCTACTAGTCTGTTGCGGGGCAGGGCAAGGGATTGGTTGGATGGTAAGATCGATCTTGTAGGTGGCGAAACGTTTATGGTCTTATCGTGGAACGAGTTTAAGGAGGAATTCTTCGAGTAGTTCCGGACTTCGGCCGATTTGTGGGAATTGCGTAATGAGTTGAGAAATTTGCGGCAAGGATCTATGGATTTGAATACTCTCAAGACGACCTTTATGGCGAAGGCTCGTTTTTGCCCGGAGTATTTGGGGAATGATCGTTTGTTAATGGGGGATTTCTATCGGACCATGAATGATGACTTGAAAAGTAAAATTAGTCGGGGACAAGCGAAATCGTTTGCGGAATTATTCAACTTGGCTAGAGGTTTTGAGTCCTGTACGCGATCAAAGATGTGTGAACCTTCAAGTAAGAGGAGGGTTGATTCGTACGGCGCCCCGGGTAAGAAAAATAAGGGTGCAAGTGCGAGTACGGGTAATGTGGGAAAAGGCACGATGGATTCTCGTGCACCTAGATGTTTCAATTGTGGTATTAGGGGCCACAAGTTGTGGGAGTGCACAATGCCGAGAAGTGATGACGGGATGTGCTACTATTGTCATAAGGAGGGGCATCGCAAGCCGGATTGTCCCGAGTTGGCGGCGAATGCCGCAAGGAGACGTTGAGGTACGTTTCATTTTAATAAATATGTCATTTGAATATTTATTTATGTGGCGTTTAAGTTCAGAATTGTTATTGCATTGTGTTGTGCATGTTATTGTTAACGGTGACGTTCCTAATGGAAGTACCCTATGGTAATGATTGTTTTGGACGAAGGGCGTAAGACTTGGTGTAACCAAGCATTCCTTAGTAATTGGGAAATGTTTCTACAAAGCCATGGAAATGGGTTTTGGTGTTCGATTGTTAAGAGCGTGTTCGCTTGTATGTGGAAGTTGATGAACTATGAGGTTCATCGGGTGGTTGGAACCCTTGAAATCAAGTGTTTTGAATCTCGATGTATGTTGGTAATGGAGTTTATATGACGCGACATTAGGTGCCTCTTTTATACCTACTAGCGTGGTGTTCAACTCCGATTGTGTTGCGGTTACATTGTACTTAGGGTACTGAAGTGAAACCCTTAGGTACATGAGTGACTAGGTGGAAATTGACAAACTAGAGCAATTGGATGATTGCGAGGGTGTGGTTTGTGTAATTGTAGTACACTTTTCGTTCGAAGTGTTTGAGGATTGATTTAAATCCTTCGTGTGCTCTCGGTTGGAGCAAGATGTGGTGATGGGTCGTGAGAGCCCAATTGTTGGTAAAGTCTACCTTTGGTAGCATGGTACGGTTGTAAGAGATGCGGTTATGTGATGTAGTTCCAAGTGGGGGAGTTACACTCCCGCCCGAGGAAGTTTTAGTGTGAGATTTCGGATGACGTTTTAGTAAGATCCAAAAATTGTGTTGGGACCTAGTTTGGTCGATTTGTGATAGATTACAATTTTGGATAAATTGTACTTATGGTTTGGATTTGAATTATCACCGAGGTGGTAATGTGGTAAATCTCGTTGAGAGATAATGGACGTGTTTGGTGAGCAAGGTGAAATCCTTCGGTTAAGGGAGGTATGTGTCGGATTCTCTTCTAGAGAATTATTGTCTTGTGCCTATGTTTGATATAGGTGGTTCTTGCTCGAGTGTGTGAATGGTTAGTGGTATCCGTTAGGATTCACTATGGCGTAGCAGAGCGCGATGTTACGCTACTCGTTGTTCGAGGCCAAAAGGGCGTTGATTGATGAAGCATGACCTTCGAGGTCCGCTGACTTCATCATGGTAGTACGTGATTGGTGGAGCATAACTTTCGGGGTCCGCTGACTTCATCATGAGCGAGGTGTTATATCGGTGAAGCAGGACTTTCAAAGTCCGCTGACTTCATCCGGTATTGAGATTGGTGAAGCATGACCTTTAGGGTCCGCTGACTTCATCATGGTTGTTGATTGGTGAAGCATGATCTTCGGGGTCCGCTGACTTCATCAAGGGAGTAGTGTTATGTCGTATGGTGTAACATTATCGGGAAATGCGAGTACCGGTGGGAAATGCGAGTACCATTCCTGAGTTGTGTTGCGGGACGTGAATATCGGGTTGTTCGTATTCACAATATTTCGGGTAGTACGATTGTCCCTGTTGGTTGGACTCATAGTTTGAGGTAGTGAATGTCGGTTAGTTCGGATTCACTAAGGCTCGGGTTGTACGGCCCTCCTCGGTTATACTATGTGGCGGTGGTAGTGAATATCGGGTTGTGCGTATTCACGATGACTCGGGTTGTGCGGTCATTTCGTTGTGAGATATATGGATTGGGTAGGTGAATTTCGGGTTGTACGAATTCACTAAGGTTCGGGTTGTTTTGACCATCCTCCATATGTGTTCAGGCTCGGGTTGTTTCGGCCATGTTGAGTTGTGATCTATCGGTTGTTTTATACGCTGATGGTGGGGTCGTAAGGACCGTTTGGTTTGATCTGTCGGTTGTTTTATACACCGATGGTGGGGTCGTGAGGGCCGTGTGGTATGTTTAGTGACGCGATAGCCGTGTTTCGCTCACATGTTGTTACGGGTGTGACAATAGTCGATTTTGTACACCTTGGGATTAGCGTTGCCATGATTGTTTTGGGCGTTATTGGTTGTAGCCGTTTGGTTTATGATGTTATGGTAGTTGCGTATGGGTCGTATTGTGCACTACGAGGGATATTAAGGGGTGAGTATTATTCATAAGGATTCGCTTTATTTCGGTCTTCTTCGGTTTGATGGTTGACCTTGTCTTGGTTTGTGGTTGTTACTAGCAATGTACTTGGTATGGTACGCTAGGGGTCGATATCTCGGTACGAGATTGGTTGAGTTTTCCCGATATGAGGGATTGAGTTAGTGCTAATGATCGGAAATTGTAGAATTTGATAAATCGCGGGTGACGATTTAGTTGTTAAGGGTAACTCTTTGGGAAGAGTTGACTAGGAAAGTCGGATTGGGACTTATGTTGAGGACCGTGGAGTGTGGTCCGTTTGGTTAAGTGACGAGGATCACGAGGACGTGATCGATTCTAAGTGGGGGAGAGTTGTAACACCCTATTTTTGTTTCTGATTTTGCAGTAGGTCGGGACGCCGTCCAGATAGGAGGGACGCCGTCTAGAAACAAAAGGTGGGATGCCGTCCCGATAGGGGGGACGCCGTCCAGCAACAAAAGGTGGGACGCCGTCCAAAGTTTGGGACGCCGTCCAAACGGTCTGTCGAGCCAGCTGTTTTAATTATTTTAAAAGGGGTAAAACGGTAAAATCACTTAGATGCCGGTTTGGAGCCTTCAAGGCTGGTTCCTTGGTCATTTGTGGATCATATTTCATCTTCACAAACACTCCCAACATTATTTAGAGAGAGAGGAGAAGTTCTAGAGAGAGAGAGGTGGATTTGGAGAAGAAGGAGTCGGATTCTCGCAAAAGCTCGGGTTCTAAAGTTGTTCATCTCGCTCCTAGCTACGTTGTGGTAGTATTGATAAGCTCAAACTCCGAATTTCATTTGTTAGATTTGATGTTCAAGTTAGGATTTTGAGCTAGATTGTTGTGAAACCCTTTTAGATGATGAAGTAGGTTCATGGTGACTTGTTAATCTTGTCACTTAGCGGGTTTTGGGTTGGTTGACGTTTTAGCCTAGATTAGGGTTTGATCTTGAGTTTAATCACTAGGTTTTGTGATTATGGAAGTGTTGAAACTCTTTTGGGTGAGTTTGGCTAACTAATTTTGAAATGGGTCAAAATTAGGGTTTTGGTGTCAAAATGGGTATGACACGTGTTTAACACTTGTGTTCGGGTTTAATTGGCGTGTTAGGACCATTTTCACTCGTGTTGGTGATTATTGGTTAGTTTGGGCGCGTTTCGTGCTTGGAAGTGCAAATGGGTCGAATTTGCACTAGGTGTCAATTGGGTTGGTTTGTAAGTCAACCCTAATTGTGTTGTTGTGTTTGTGATAATGGAATAGGTACTTTCCATTTGGCGCATTGCGGTTTACTTGGAAGCATTCATCAAGACGACTAGGTGAGTGTTAATATCCTATGTGCATATGTATGTGTAGGATGGGTGCGGGTCGGGTGAAGTGGTTCTCGGTTATAGAGCTCACTTCACATATAGGTGGATTTGATGGACTTGTGTATAGGTCCAATTGGCACGGTTGTGCGTTTTGGTTGTTTACCTTTGGCGAGGTACACGTTGTGTGTACGTTATCACACGTGTTTGTGATTTGGATGTTATAACCCCAAAGGCGAAGGGTTGATATTGTTGTGATGTGGATAACCCTGATGTGGTGGATTTTATAATCCCGTGACCGTGGGTTTGATGTTGAGAAGTGAATCTCGGGTAGTGCGGATTCATGATGACTCGGGTTGTTCGGTCATCTTGTGATGAGGTAGTGAATCTCGGGTTGTGCGAATTCACTAAGGCTCGGGTAGTTCGGCCAACCTCGGTTGTTGAATTGGTGAAGAAGTGAATATCGGGTTGTGCGAATTCACTAAGGCTCGGGTTGTTCGGCCAATCTTCATTGTGGTGTTTGGTATTCGGTAATGGCTTAAGGGGTTAACCTTATTTGTTTATATATTGTTATATATATATATATATATATATATATATATATATATATATATATATATATATATATATATATATATATATATATATATATATATATATATATATATATATATATATTGTTTTATTGTCGTGATGTAGCTAACCCTCCGGGTGTAGCTTCTTGGCGTTGTTCACATCGTCGTTGGTGAACTTATATTTGTTGATGTATCTATAGCTTGTTGCTTAGTGACTACGGTATGCTTAGCTTAGCTTGCCTTATACTTGGATGCTTTGGTATGCGGTATTTGATATTTGTGTGGCGTGTCTATTTTATACATATATATGTATGTAGTATATTATCATTCACTAAGCGTTAGCTTACCCTCTCGTTGTTTACATTTTTATAGATTGCACGGATGCGGTGGCTCGGGTAAGCGCGGGGACTAGTGGGCTTGCGTAGTTGCTTTAGAAGACTTGCTTTTGGATTTGATTAGGATTGGGTAGCGTGTCCCCAATCCCATGCTCGGTCTATGTTTTTGTATAAACTAATGGGTCGAAATAGTCACTTATGGTATTTTGGGTCGATGTGGGCCCGGTGTCGTAAAACTCGATTTTTATTGTGAAAAACTCTTAATTTAAACTATTGTAATATATTGTGAAAGTGTTTTGGTTTAAAAGTGTCGGGAAGCGGGTTCTCGCCCGCGTGAGTTCGAGAAACTGATCAGAATGTTTTAGTACATCTGGACGCCATCCCAGATGTCTGGACGTCGTCCCAGTCTTAAGATCTGGACGCCGTCCAAGCTTTTGGATGCCGTCCAGATCAACTGTTTCAGAATTTTTTTTTGTGGCACGTTTTCGGATGGTTAACGGGATTGGGTCGTTACACAAGGTGTAACGTATTTCTCTAAAATTGACCTACGGTCCGGCTATCACCAAATGCGGGTCCGTGAGAAAGACATCGAGAAAATGGCTTTTCGAACGCGTTATGGGCATTTTGAATTTGTGGTAATGCCTTTTGGTCTTACGAATGCATCGGCGGCATTCATGGAACTTATGAACCGAGTGTGCCAACCTATGTTGGACAAGTCGGTAATTGTATTCATTGACGACATACTAGTCTACTCAAAAAGTATGAACGAACATGAACGTCATTTGCGTGAAGTATTGAAGAAGTTACGAAAGGAGAAGTTGTATGCAAAGTTCTCCAAATGTGAATTTTGGCTAAGGGAAGTTCAATTCCTTGGTCATATTGTTAACAAGGACGGTATTCAAGTAGACCCGGGGAAGATAGAGACGGTGAAGAGTTGGGGACGACCGACTACGCCTACGGAGATCCGGAGTTTTCTCGGATTGGCCGGTTATTATCGTCGGTTTATCCAAGACTTTTCCAAGATTTCTTCTGTGACAACCCGGAAATTTCCAACCAAATTTAAACTTTAATCTTTATATGTTTCCGACACGATAAGCAATATTTGTTAAGTTAAATTGCAAGAATTTTAAACTATGTTCATACATTCATTCAACCTCGACCATGTTCCAACGATTCACGAACCATTAAACGAATATGATTATATATGTATATGTGTATATATATTATAACTTGAAACGTAAACAAAATATTAGATTAAATACTTTATATGATTGTATCTGTTTCAAAATATTTATCAATGGAATTAGAAGATACGATCAAATGATTGAATTATCAGATATATTGAATTATGATTACAAGTCTCTGTTGAAAGGCCCACGTTGATTTGAGAAATCTTTCCGTTTTAACAATATTTGGAAAATGGTAAAGTGATTTATAAATAAGAACAAATTGTCAATCATTGAGAACTAGACAAAGGATAGTGGAAGATTGAATCTCATAAAGACTCGATTAATCTATTTAGTTTCAAACGTACAAAAACGTTTTCAGTTTAAAAAGAACTTTATTATTAAAACGTATATAACTTTTATAAATATCTAGAACCACTTTTGACAACTCATTACTTAACTAGTATGATAAAGATAACGATATTTATATTTTATTTTATTAAATATATATAACAATTTAAATTAATATTATATATATTTATACGCGTATTATACGTACATAGTTTTATACTTTTACTATACTTAAACTTTACCTTTACTTTATTTTTACTTTACTTTAACTTTAATAATTCACTTTAATAATTCATACTTTAATAATTCACTTTAATAATTCATACTTTAATAATTTACTTTAATAATTCATACTTTAATAATTCACTTTAATAATTCATACTTTAATAATTCACTTTAATAATTCATACTTTAATAATTCACTTTAATAATTCAAAAATCTATTATAAATAGAATTCAATAGGTTTCATTATTTCATAGAAACTTGAAAATATTTTTCTCTAAACTCTCTCAATCGATTTACATATATATATTTACTCCATATTATTTCAAGATATTATTAGTATACATAAAATATTACGACGGAGTGCTGTCCGAGTGATTTCGAAATTGTTTTTCGAGTAGGATAGGATTAAGGAAATTATGGGTTATAGCTATGGAGGTGATTGAGTATGGTTCATGGGTATGCTCGTGAGGTCAATATAGTGTTTATCATTTCCGTTGCGTCTACGTACCTTTCCTGCAATATTGAATCTCAATATTGATACGTGAGTACTCATAATTTAACTTTTACATACTAATAGTGTATTCCTGACTAGTGCTCGAGTATTTAGGATTATGCATGCTTGTACTTTTGATATTGCCCTTAGACAGGTTAGATTGAATATTGAATTAGTTACACTTGCGGTTGAGATAAGGTATAAGATATGCATGTCCTTGGAAAGCTAGCGAAAAATTAAGGACTTTTCCTTTAGATATCGAATGGTTTCGATGAACGGATTAAAAGTTATAATCAATTGAATTTTCTATATTTTTATTAAAAATGATTATTATTATCGTCGTTTTTATCGTCGTTATAGTTTTATCTTATTATTATCATTATTATTATCTTTATCAATAAAATGGATTTATCATTAAAAATTGTTATTTTTTTTATTATTACTATCGTTATTATTGTTAAAGTTATAATTAGTATTATTATTATTATTATCCAATTATTATTATTATTATTATTATTATTATTATTATTATTATTATTATTATTATTAGTATTATTATTATTATTATTATCATTATTAATATATATATCATTATTTAAAAATGGATATTGTCATTGTTATTATTATTATTACTATATTATCATTAAGATAATTATTAGTATTATCATTAAAAATGTTATAGTAACTATCATTATTAATATTAGTGTAATTAAAATAAATATTTGTAACACCTAATTATTTTGATTACTATTATTATCATTATTATGAACACGATATAAAAGACGATTAAAAGCTATTAAACGAAACGATTAGGAAATAATTAGTAAGAGTATCATGATGAAATTAAAATATTATAAGATATTGATTTAGATAAAATTATCATTCTTATTATTTTTATCATTACTATTATTATTAAAAATATCGTTAGTATTAAAACTATCATTTTAACAAAAATTATCATTTTAATAGAAATGTCATTGTTACTATAAAATATCATTATTATTATTATTTTAAATAGAATTATTATTTTAAAGATAATATTAAAAATTATCGTAAATATTAAAGTTATCATAATTAGAATTATCGTTTTATCATAATGTCATCTTAGTAATTATAAATATTGATATTTTTATAATAATTATTATTATTACAAAATAATAAAACTTTTACTTACTATCATTATAGATATTATTTTATCAAATAAATATGTGATACAAACATATTTTACTACGTGTAATAACTTACTTTAATAATACCTATCATATTATCTTTATGATATTAAATGAACCCTATAAATTTTATTACTTAATATATATAAAAGTATATTATATTATATAAATTTAATATAAAATTTTATTTATTAATAAATAAATTATATTATTTACTCTAATAAATCTTTTAAAAATATAAAACGACGATATTTAAACTATATATTAATCATGTATAGATTTTTGGAAATTATTTTGAGTCAAATTTACTTTTATTGACTTTTGCATATTAGTCTCGAGCATTAGGATTGTGGTACACTATGACTTGGCCTAATTTGTTAGACAAATATTGACCAACACATAATTATATATAATTAATTTAGGTTCGTGAATCCGAGGCCAACCTTGCACTTGTTCAATGACATTATATGTATTTTTACTACGAAATACAGTATGGTGAGTTTCATTATTCCCTTTTTATATACATTTTTGAGCTGAGAATACATGCAAATGCTTTATTAACTGTTTTACAATATTTATATGCGTGAGTTTCATTTACCTTTTTACCCTTTATATTTTTTGGGCTGAGAATACATGCGCAATTTTTATAAGTGTTTTTACGAAATAGACACAAGTAATTAAAACTACATTATATGGTTGAATGATCGAAATCAAATATGCCCCTTTTTATTAAGTCTGGTAATCTAAGAATTAGGGAACAGACACCCTAATTGACGCGAACTCTAAAGATAGATCTATTGGGCCTAACAAACCCCATCCAAAGTACCGGATGCTTTAGTACTTCGAAATTTATATCATGTCCGAAGGAAGATCCCGGAATGATAGGGGATATTCTTATATGTATCTAGTTAATGTCGGTTACCAGGTGTTCACCATATGAATGATTATTTTTGTCTCTATGCATGGGACGTATATTTATGAGAACTGGAAATGAAATTCTCGTGGTCTATTAAAATGATGGAAATAAATGATTATGATAAACTAATGAACTCACCAACCTTTTGGTTGACACTTTAAAGCATGTTTATTCTCAGGTGTTAAAGAAATCTTCCGCTGTGCATTTGCTCATTTTAAAGATATTACTTGGAGTCTTTCATAGCATATTTCGAAGAACGTTGCATTCGAGTCATTGAGTTCATCAAAGATTATTATTAAATCAATTTATAGTTGGATAGTGGATATTATGAAATGGTATGCATGCCTGTCAATTTTCGATGTAAAGAAATTTTGTCTTTTAAAAACGAATGCAATGTTTGTAAAATGTATCATATAGAGGTCAAATACCTCGCAATGTAATCAACTATTGTGAATCGTTTATAATGTATATGAACGGGTCATTTCAGTTGGTATCAGAGCGGTGGTCTTAGCGAACCAGGTCTGCATTAGTGTGTCTAACTGATAGTTGTTAGGATGCATTAGTGAGTCTGGACTTCGACCGTGTCTGCATTTCAAAAGTTTTGCTCATCATTTTTGTCGGAAATTACCTGCTTATCATTCTTAGTCTAGACACATCTTATTGCATTGATTGCATGAATAGTGTATAGACAAAATTCATATCTTAGCGTATCTGCTAATTCATATCTTAGCGTATCTGTTACAGTAAACTTTGCCTGACATATTCCGTAAATTCCTCCGTAATCTATGAAACCTTTTGCTCTATATAATTAGAATACCACCCGATAGCCGGAAAATCATTTCATATCGAAAAATTCTTTATTCAATCGTACGAAATGGAATTCGTCATTAGTTCAAGTCCCTCGGATTCCGAAATGGAATCCCACTCAAGTTCCGAAAGCAGTGTGACCGGAATGGATCAACCAATTAGTCATCATCTATTCTGGATGAATTGGGGATGGGTTCGTAGCCTCCTTAATCATTGGAGACAAGAAGAAGGTGATCCCTTCCATCCACCACATTGCCCTCTTGGCGAAGAACCTGAAGCACTTACCGGCGAACCTATCCGAAACACCATTTTCTCTCTTATTTCTAGAGTATCTCGTCACGATTACATACTACACCAAATTCTAGATTTTATTTATCCGCTCGTCCGAACCGACAATCACCCCGGTGTAATAGAAGAAGTCAACGAGCTTCGCGCTCGGGTAGTGGCTTTGGAGAATATGGTGCAAAGGTTACAAACACCAGCATCAGCACCAACAGCATAAACAGTACCACCATCGGCAACACCAACAGTACCATCACCACCACCAACAACAACATCCACATCCCACACCACAACATCATAATATGTATCTCAAACATCAACGTCATACGCCCTGTAAATATCCAGGAATATCAACAACAATAAACGATGAAGTATTAATTCATAAACTTCATTGAAGAGATATCTCTGCGGCAGTTATGTAATCTCCAAAATCTTAGAGATTATTTAATTCTGACCGTAAATCGGATGAGTGAACGAAGATGGTAGAGTAGAAACTTTGATCGAAAATGGTGTACGATTTACAAGCTAGAATTGTTTTACCAACAGCATCAACAGGACCGTAGCATCATCAACACAGTCAGTGCCGTCAGTATTGTCAGAATCAACATCACCTGTAACATCACAAACTCTGTCAGTTCAAGAATCATTGTGGACATCATTACGAATCAACAACAAATATATTGTATCAACGAGTTATGAAGTATTAACTCATTTCCAATCGAAAGATTTATATGTATAAATTTTTAAACCATAATAAATCTTCCCGTACTAAGCTATTATGTGTGAATCTTAACTACTCAGTTAATTCATATTACAAATATGCAATGATGTACGTCCTTCGTCCGCAACTTAACCATCGTTAATTACAATCTCTGTCTCAATTCAATAAAAAAATCCAATTTATAATAAATCAAGTGTATTATTCAAATATATGTTTGATTTTACGCTTTCATCATCGATGTACTCGAAACTTTTCAAATAACATCATTCGTACCTTGCGAAGTTCACAAGAATTTCACGAAAACCAACAAATAACAAAGTAATGATTCATAATTTCAATATTATTGAAGAAATACTTATGCAATTTATAAAGTTTTAGGGATTACTCAATTCTAGTTCCAACCATAAAACAAATGAGTTTAATTTAATATTAACTCATTAAATCTATATTACATCTAAAGAAAATATACACATATATTTTCATAAAGACTGTAATAAACTTCTTTTGTACAAAATATTAATTGTGAAATTTTTTTTAACGGGTAGGTAATACCCGAGAGATATATAAATTCACAATTAATATATTACATTTTTCGAAACTGATTCAGCAATCATCAACTATACTCCCTACTTTCACAACAATATCCATTCTTTCATATAAATCAAAACAACCATACTCATTCAAAATTTAATTACATATTCTGATTTTGAAATCTCAAAATTCAACTTGAGATATGACCAAAATCATCACTCTTAGATCCTTACATCTTTCACAAGCTATATTTTGACTTCAAAACTGTGTTAGAACATCAAATGTATGTTAACGATTACAATCTGTGTTCAAACCCTTCGAAATTCCTGAAGACACTTCAACTAAGGAACAATCGAGATGATGATCCAACCACATGTTACCCACATTTATACACCTGAAAAACTCTCAAAACCCAAGTCATAGTTCGACACGTATCCGTGTTAGACCCTTTGGCATTTACTAGCTAAAATAACTTTTCAATTCCGTTTCAAAATAGACAGTTTTGTCACAGCTCCAGCAAGTCACCTTCGACTTCTCAATCAAAACAGTCTTATTATAACCTCGATAGATACGTTGCCCTTTCGCCAACGTTATCGGGGAATCGTTTATATTCACCACATTAGCAATAAACTTACCAACAACTTCATTGATCTTTGACTTTCCAAAAAAAAAAAAATCATTATAATTATCGAAACCCTATCATATACTCATTCGTACCTTATAACAAGAATTGCCATACCAATTATTGAGAATCAGTAATCAGTATTTTGAAACCTCGCAGCATGTCTACATCAACAATTACATATACACACAACGTCTACCTCCAAGACTTACATTCTTTGAATGAGAAATTTCTGAAAAACACCCTAAACTGCGAACCAATTCTCGAAATTTTGAAAAATGCTGATGAAGCAGGAAAAACTGTAAACGACCTTAACAGTAAAAAGTTGGATGATAAACGATAGTATATTGGCAAACCTCAGAAAAAGAGAAGCTTTGGAACTGGAAAACGGATTGAGCAAAGTATGAATGAGGCTGTGGATAAATCACAAAGGCTGAACCTGCCTTCAAAGAATCCAAATGATTCAGTACTTGCTGAAGTCATTAACGAATACCTTGCTCCTGACTCTAAACCCTTGCGAACAATATCCTTCATCATCCTCTGATATTAGACATTCTAAGATATCATCGTATCTTTCATTATAAATATCATCCATACTTCTGAAGATATTTTTATAATTATTCTTATCTGAAATCATTTACCTCTTCGCGCTATCTGTATTATATCATAAAAGAAACTATTTTAGTTTCTAAATTCTGAAACATTCGAGTTTAAAATAGGAATATTCTTGAAGAAGTGTTGGGAGCTGAAGCATGAGTTAGTATAATATAATGACACTTGATCAACGTGATTATATTACAGTAATTCATGCTGAGTTTCTAAATGAAACATGATGATTCACAGATCATAACGTCATCATGTGCTATGTTACACGACTCTTGTATTCTCTTTGATCTCTAAATATCAAGAAAATATTTCTTGATGGTTCGGCCTTTTCTGAGGTATTCTGGTAATTTGACAAGTGAAGATCGTGTCATTACAATTTCCTTCCTAGAACATTAACAATGTTCATTCCGAAATTTATATCTGCGAATTCTGGACCATTACAAGCGGTGCTTAATCGCAAGAAGAAGAAATGGAAGGACAAAGCTCCGAACTAGAAATGGGAGTATAAATCATAGCAAATAGAAGAGAGCATTAACTGTGGATGACAATGATTATAGAAGAAGCAAGGACTTTGAAATATAAGGGAAGATATAAAACCCAACAACAACCCAGAAATCACAAACCGTATATATCAATGCATATAGCAATATAAAGACACGGGAGAACTAAAAACACTATAAAACCAAGAGTATAGTAGAAGTAAATAGATTCTTCCGGCGGTAGATGAAAAAGAAGAATGACCGATATGAAAGTTAGAAGTATATCGAGAATCAGAACTGGATGGAGCATATTGATGAATACTTTAAAATATGAGTTGAGGGGGAAAGAATAGAAGGTGCTGAAACATGACTAGGAACTTAGAAATCAACAGATTTAACTCACACAATGGCGGAATAAGTGAATCAAACCCTCTAGTGAATTGGTTAAGTTTTTTTTGATTAATTTAGTCAAACCACAACTAAATCAAGTGTGATTAGATCAACACCTAGAGCTATTATTCACCACCTGGGTGATTTGGACTGAGAGAGAATCGGAGGAGCTCACTAGATCTGAGTGTGTGTAACAAATGAGAGGCTTAACCTAAAATGAAGAACATAAGACTTTATATACCCCTGCTGTTGACTCACCTATACGATTCATTCATCATACGTACGAGTTGGCTTCATCAGTCGTACGGGTGATCACTCACTCGTGTCTTCTCATTTAGGTTGTAATTGTGACTTAGCTCAGCATCAACCGTGCGTATGAGCCTGTCAGCTGTACTAGTGAGGCTTCACTCGTACGTCTGACTAAGTCTAACATAGTTAAACATCTAAATCTCGTTCCTGCAGTTCCTGTAACCACATACAAACACGGATAGGATAATAAAGAGCAATCATGGTGGCCTGTAAACTGTTATACCTGCAATGGACGCGGGTAGATGTCTAGAAACTTGCATAAAATGCATCAACAGAAGGTGTGAGTTGTAAGGAAACGAAGGAGGTGAATTTATAAGAAAATCTCCTACAGAACAATTAAAATGGACGATCGCATTTAAAGCGGATCCTGATTCCCTTGATTACCGGAGAGTCAAATCTTATTAAGAAGATTTTCTTCAAATCCCTTGAAATCTGGGAATCAATCATATCTACGTCAAATGATAAGATGAATCTACACTTACTCATTTCACTCTTCTATGTTAGCTTCATTCGTACTCTTCATATAAATGGATTGTTTATCTAAATTATTCGCGGATGAATAACTCTAATTTTCAGCCCGTATGCATCATGAAAACATACTTATTATCATTCACGACCTTTCCACTCAAATTTCGGGACGAAATTTCTTTAACGGGTAGGTACTGTGACAACCCGGAAATTTCCAACCAAATTTAAACTTTAATCTTTATATGTTTCCGACACGATAAGCAATATTTGTTAAGTTAAATTGCAAGAATTTTAAACTATGTTCATACATTCATTCAACCTCGACCATGTTCCAACGATTCACGAACCATTAAACGAATATGATTATATATGTATATGTGTATATATATTATAACTTGAAACGTAAACAAAATATTAGATTAAATACTTTATATGATTGTATCTGTTTCAAAATATTTATCAATGGAATTAGAAGATAAGATCAAATGATTGAATTATCAGATATATTGAATTATGATTACAAGTCTCTGTTGAAAGGCCCACGTTGATTTGAGAAATCTTTCCGTTTTAACAATATTTGGAAAATGGTAAAGTGATTTATAAATAAGAACAAATTGTCAATCATTGAGAACTAGACAAAGGATAGTGGAAGATTGAATCTCATAAAGACTCGATTAATCTATTTAGTTTCAAACGTAAAAAACGTTTTCAGTTTAAAAAGAACTTTATTATTAAAACGTATATAACTTTTATAAATATCTAGAACCACTTTTGACAACTCATTACTTAACTAGTATGATAAAGATAACGATATTTATATTTTATTTTATTAAATATATATAACAATTTAAATTAATATTATATATATTTATACGCGTATTATACGTACATAGTTTTATACTTTTACTATACTTAAACTTTACCTTTACTTTATTTTTACTTTACTTTAACTTTAATAATTCACTTTAATAATTCATACTTTAATAATTCACTTTAATAATTCATACTTTAATAATTTACTTTAATAATTCATACTTTAATAATTCACTTTAATAATTCATACTTTAATAATTCACTTTAATAATTCATACTTTAATAATTCACTTTAATAATTCAAAAATCTATTATAAATAGAATTCAATAGGTTTCATTATTTCATAGAAACTTGAAAATATTTTTCTCTAAACTCTCTCAATCGATTTACATATATATATTTACTCCATATTATTTCAAGATATTATTAGTATACATAAAATATTACGACGGAGTGCTGTCCGAGTGATTTCGAAATTGTTTTTCGAGTAGGATAGGATTAAGGAAATTATGGGTTATAGCTATGGAGGTGATTGAGTATGGTTCATGGGTATGCTCGTGAGGTCAATATAGTGTTTATCATTTCCGTTGCGTCTACGTACCTTTCCTGCAATATTGAATCTCAATATTGATACGTGAGTACTCATAATTTAACTTTTACATACTAATAGTGTATTCCTGACTAGTGCTCGAGTATTTAGGATTATGCATGCTTGTAATTTTGATATTGCCCTTAGACAGGTTAGATTGAATATTGAATTAGTTACACTTGCGGTTGAGATAAGGTATAAGATATGCATGTCCTTGGAAAGCTAGCGAAAAATTAAGGACTTTTCCTTTAGATATCGAATGGTTTCGATGAACGGATTAAAAGTTATAATCAATTGAATTTTCTATATTTTTATTAAAAATGATTATTATTATCATCGTTTTTATCGTCGTTCTAGTTTTATCTTATTATTATCATTATTATTATCTTTATCAATAAAATGGATTTATCATTAAAAATTGTTATTTTTTTTATTATTACTATCGTTATTATTGTTAAAGTTATAATTAGTATTATTATTATTATTATCCAATTATTATTATTATTATTATTATTATTATTATTATTATTATTATTATTATTATTATTATTATTATTATTATTATTATTAGTATTATTATTATTATTATCATTATTAATATATATATCATTATTTAAAAATGGATATTGTCATTGTTATTATTATTATTACTATATTATCATTAAGATAATTATTAGTATTATCGTTAAAAATGTTATAGTAACTATCATTATTAATATTAGTGTAATTAAAATAAATATTTGTAACACCTAATTATTTTGATTACTATTATTATCATTATTATGAACATGATATAAAAGACGATTAAAAGCTATTAAACGAAACGATTAGGAAATAATTAGTAAGAGTATCATGATGAAATTAAAATATTATAAGATATTGATTTAGATAAAATTATCATTCTTATTATTTTTATCATTACTATTATTATTAAAAATATCGTTAGTATTAAAACTATCATTTTAACAAAAATTATCATTTTAATAGAAATGTCATTGTTACTATAAAATATCATTATTATTATTATTTTAAATAGAATTATTATTTTAAAGATAATATTAAAAATTATCGTAAATATTAAAGTTATCATAATTAGAATTATCGTTTTATCATAATGTCATCTTAGTAATTATAAATATTGATATTTTTATAATAATTATTATTATTACAAAATAATAAAACTTTTACTTACTATCATTATAGATATTATTTTATCAAATAAATATGTGATACAAACATATTTTACTACGTGTAATAACTTACTTTAATAATACCTATCATATTATCTTTATGATATTAAATGAACCCTATAAATTTTATTACTTAATATATATAAAAGTATATTATATTATATAAATTTAATATAAAATTTTATTTATTAATAAATAAATTATATTATTTACTCTAATAAATCTTTTAAAAATATAAAACGACGATATTTAAACTATATATTAATCATGTATAGATTTTTGGAAATTATTTTGAGTCAAATTTACTTTTATTGACTTTTGCATATTAGTCTCGAGCATTAGGATTGTGGTACACTATGACTTGGCCTAATTTGTTAGACAAATATTGACCAACACATAATTATATATAATTAATTTAGGTTCGTGAATCCGAGGCCAACCTTGCACTTGTTCAATGACATTATATGTATTTTTACTACGAAATACAGTATGGTGAGTTTCATTATTCCCTTTTTATATACATTTTTGGGCTGAGAATACATGCAAATGCTTTATTAACTGTTTTACAATATTTATATGCGTGAGTTTCATTTACCTTTTTACCCTTTATATTTTTTGGGCTGAGAATACATGCGCAATTTTTATAAGTGTTTTTACGAAATAGACACAAGTAATTAAAACTACATTATATGGTTGAATGATCGAAATCAAATATGCCCCTTTTTATTAAGTCTGGTAATCTAAGAATTAGGGAACAGACACCCTAATTGACGCGAACTCTAAAGATAGATCTATTGGGCCTAACAAACCCCATCCAAAGTACCGGATGCTTTAGTACTTCGAAATTTATATCATGTCCGAAGGAGGATCCCGGAATGATAGGGGATATTCTTATATGTATCTAGTTAATGTCGGTTACCAGGTGTTCACCATATGAATGATTATTTTTGTCTCTATGCATGGGACGTATATTTATGAGAACTGGAAATGAAATTCTTGTGGTCTATTAAAATGATGGAAATAAATGATTATGATAAACTAATGAACTCACCAACCTTTTGGTTGACACTTTAAAGCATGTTTATTCTCAGGTGTTAAAGAAATCTTCCGCTGTGCATTTGCTCATTTTAAAGATATTACTTGGAGTCTTTCATAGCATATTTCGAAGAACGTTGCATTCGAGTCATTGAGTTCATCAAAGATTATTATTAAATCAATTTATAGTTGGATAGTGGATATTATGAAATGGTATGCATGCCTGTCAATTTTCGATGTAAAGAAATTTTGTCTTTTAAAAACGAATGCAATGTTTGTAAAATGTATCATATAGAGGTCAAATACCTCGCAATGTAATCAACTATTGTGAATCGTTTATAATGTATATGAACGGGTCATTTCATCTTCTCCACTGACGAAGTTGACAAGAAAGAATGCGAAATTTAATTGGGAGAACGAGCAAGAAATTGCTTTTCAATTGTTAAAATAGAAATTATGTCAAGCTCCAGTGTTAGTGTTACCGGAAGGGGTAGAAGACATGACGGTTTATTGTGATGCGTCTTTGAACGGGCTCGGGTGCGTTTTAATGCAAAGAGGTAAAGTCATCGCTTATGCCTCTCGACAATTAAAGGAACACGAAACGAGATATCCGACTCATGATCTTGAGTTGGCGGCAGTTGTTCATGCATTGAAAATTTGGCGCCATTACTTGTATGGAGTCAAGTGTACGATTTATTCGGATCACAAGAGTTTGAAACATCTTTTTGTTCAAAGATATTTGAATTATTGTCAACGTAGATGGATGGATGTGGTAAAGGACTATGATTGTGAGATACTTTATCATCCGGGCAAGGCGAACGTTGTCGCGGATGCGTTGAGTCGAAAGAGTCAACATCCGGCGATAAAGGTAGGATTGTTACGTTTGATCATTACTAATGATTTCCTTGAGAAGCTTGGTGAGATTCAAATAGAGGCTTACGTTCACAATAAGTATGCGGAACGAATCGTAGGGCAATCGAAATTCATTACTATGGGTTCGCGTGGTTTGTTATCTTTTCAAGGAAGGGTGTGGGTGCCTAAGATGGGTGATTACCGACGGGTGCTACTTGATGAAGCACATAAGTCAAGATATTCCATTCACCCGGGCGCGACGAAAATGTATTTTGACTTGAAGAAAGATTATTGGTGGCCGGGCATGAAGCGTGATGTTGTAAAATATGTTGAACAATGTGTTACTTGTTTGCAAGTAAAGGCCGAGCACCAAAAGCCGTATGGTAAATTGCAACCGTTAGAAATCCCGAAGTGGAAATGGGAGCACATTACCATGGATTTCATCACAAAGTTACCTAAGACGGCGAGAACCCAATTTGATTCAATTTGGGTGATAGTTGATCGTTTAACGAAAAGTGCTTTGTTTCTTCCCATTAAAGAAGTAATATCGTCGGAGGCCTTGGCTAAATTATTTATCAAGGAAGTGGTCTCGTGACATGGGGTTCCTATATCTATTATTTCGGATCGAGACACCCGTTTTACATCTCGATTTTGGGAAAAGTTTCATGAAGATATGGGTACGCAATTAAAGTTGAGCACGGCGTATCATCCTCAAACGGACGGTCAAACCGAACGTACGAATCAAACTTTGATAGATATGTTACGGGCGTGCATTATTGATTTTGGTGGAAGTTGGGATGAGCATTTGCCTTTGGTGGAATTCTCGTACAATAATAGTTATCATACTAGTATCGGGATGCCACCTTATGAGATGCTATATGGGCGTAGGTGTCGAACTCCAATTTGTTGGGGTGAAGTGGGTCAAAGAGAAATCGGGAGTACTGATTTGGTTTTGGAGACAAATAATAAGATTGATATTATTCGGGATCATTTGAAGAAGGCTCAAGATAGACAAAAGTCGTATGCCGATAAACGTAGACGAACGATCGAATTTCAAGAAGACGACATGGTAATGCTTAAGGTTTCGCCATGGAAGGGTATTATTTGATTTCGAAGACTGGGAAAGTTAGCTCCTCGGTTTATTGGGCCATTTAAAGTTTTAGCTCGTGTTGGTGAAGTTGCATATCGATTGGAATTACCCGAAGAGCTTGCGGGGATCCATAATACATTTCATGTTTCCCATCTCCGTAAGTGTCTTGCGGATGATTCTTCGTGGGTGTCGTTAGACGAGATTGAGCTAAATAATAAGTTAGAGTATGTTGAGGAGCCGGTTGCTATACTTGATGAAAAGGTTAAGAAATTGAGGAATAAAGAGGTAAGGACTTTTAAAGTCCAATGGCGTCGAAGTATAGGTTCTGAGTTTACTTGGGAGCCCGAAGAGTTTGTCTTGGTTTATCTTCCTGCTTGTCATGCGGCGTGGATTGCGAGGTCGCAATCCGGTTCAAGCGGGGGAGAGTTGTAAGATCCGGTTTTCTCAGACAGGTGGGACGCCGTCCAAATGGGCGGGACGCTGTCCCAGATTAAAGGACTGGACGCTGTCCAACTTTCTGGACGCCGTCCAGAATGGCTGGCAGGCAAGCCTTTTTGTTTTTTTAAAAATTTTAGATGGGCATTTTGGTAATTTCACTTTGTGGACGAATTAAAGGCCCTAGATCAGTTTTGTTGAGCTTCATTACTCCATTTCCAACCACCAAACCTCATCCACTTCAATTCTAGAGTGAGAGTGCATTTAAGTGTGAGAAAGCTCAAATAGGAGAGGAAGAAGCTTGTTTCGGGTTCTAGCTCGAGCATTAAAGTTGTTCATCTCCTCGTTAGCTTCATTTTGATTGTGGTGGTACGTTACATTGAAGTTGCAAGTTCGGTTATCTTTCACGAAGACTCTAAGGTGAGTGGAATAATTATATGCGTAGATATATAATGTGTTTATTTGTGTAGTGTGAGATGTGAAGTGTCGATGTGCTAAGACACCACGTCCACATGGCGAGTGAAGTGTCGATGTGTTAAGACGCCACTCGGGAGGGAAGTATCGATGTGTTAAGATGCCACTCCAAGTAAGGTGAAGAGTGAAGTGTCGAAGTGTTAAGACACCACTCGAGGTGAAGTGCCGAAGTGTTAAGGTGCCACCCGGGGTATAAAAAATCATTCGTATAATGAACACCTGGTAACCGACATTAACATAATGCATATAGAATATCCCCTGCATACTCGTAAGTATGCTATATAACGGCAATCGTAATCACCTTTTTAAATCGAAGTACTAAAGCATTCCAAATTCCAGAATGGGGTTTGTTAGGCCCATAGATCTATCTTTAGGATTCGCGTCAATTAGGGGCCATTTCCCTAATTCTTAGGTTACCAGACTTAAAGGGGCGATATTCGGTTTAATAATCCAACCATAGAATGTAGTTTTAAGTACTTGTGTCTATTTCGTCAAACATTTATAAAACAACACATGTATTCTCAGTCCAAAAAATATATATTGCAATAGCATTTAAAAAGGGAGCAAATGAAACTCACCATACTGTATTTTGTAGTAAAAATACATATTACGACATTAAGCAATGCAGGGTTGGCCTCGGATTCACGAACCTATATTATTTGTATATACGTTAAAACATATACTTGTAATTGAACAAATATATATATATATATATATATATATATATATATATATATATATATATATATATATATATATATATATATATATATTATTAGTGATTTAGTTTTTATATTAATAACTTATATATTTCATTATTTAATTAAATGTATTCATTTTATATGTTTTAATACATAAGGTGTTAGTATAGTTTATTTATGTGTATTAAGTATATGTTTATATAAATATCATTTGTTACTTAAATTATTGATTATACTAAGATATTGATATTAATACTATTAGATTTAATAATAATAATAATAATAATAATAATAATAATAATAATAATAATAATAATAATAATAATAATAATACAAGAAATGATAATTTTTATGTAGGGTGCTAATTTTAATGATACTTATGATGTTAGTAATCATGATACTACTAATAATATTCTTAGTAATAATACTAATTTTTAATAAGATGATAGATTTAAAAATAATGATACTTTTAGTTTTAATGATAACTATAATAATGCTAATATTAATAATAGTTATAAAATAACCATTTTCACTACTAGTGATGTAAGATCCGGTTTTCTCAGACAGGTGGGACGCCGTCCAAATAGGCGGGACGCCGTCCCAGATTAAAGGACTGGACGCCGTCCAACTTTCTGGACGCCGTCCAGAATGGCTGGCAGACAAGCCTTTTTGTTTTTTTAGAAATTTTAGATGGGCATTTTGGTAATTTCACTTTGTGGACAAATTAAAGGCCCTAGATCAGTTTTGTTGAGCTTCATTACTCCATTTCCAACCACCAAACCTCATCCACTTCAACTCTAGAGTAAGAGTGCATTTAAGTGTGAGAAAGCTCAAATAGGAGAGGAAGAAGCTTGTTTCGGGTTCTAGCTCGAGCATTAAAGTTGTTCATCTCCTCGTTAGCTTCGTTTTGATTGTGGTGGTACGTTACATTGAAGTTGCAAGTTCGGTTATCTTTCACGAAGACTCTAAGGTGAGTGGAATAATTATATGCATAGATATATAATGTGTTTATTTGTGCAGTGTGAGATGTGAAGTGTCGATGTGCTAAGACACCACGTCCACATAGCGAGTGAAGTGTCGATGTGTTAAGACGCCACTCGGGAGGGAAGTATCGATGTGTTACGATGCCACTCCAAGTAAGGTGAAGAGTGAAGTGTCGAAGTGTTAAGACACCACTCGGGGTGAAGTGCCGAAGTGTTAAGGTGCCACCCGGGGTGAAGCATCGAAGTGTTAAGATGCCACCCGAGGGGTTAGTGTGCGAAGTGTTAAGTGCACTAATGGTTGTTGTGAACACCGACGGTCTTTAAACACCGTTCCTTGTACGATTGGTTAACCATGGTCATTGTGTTGTAGTGTAAGCATATTACTTTGTTCATGTTATATACGCTTGTGTTATGCTAGCTTGATTATTGGAGGTTATAGCTTGTATTTGTGACGATAAGCTAATTGTGTTTGCTAGCATGTTTGTGGTATTTGTGTAAGTGATTGCAAGTAGGAATATTATATATGTATTTGTATAATTATTGCATTCACTAAGCTTTGCTTACCCTCTCGTTGTTTACCTTTTTATAGGCTCGGGCGTTGACAAGGGTAAGAGCATTCAATTGGATTAGTGGTCTCCCGCTCGTTTTGATAGGGGATGCTTTTGGGTGTTAGCTTTTGGAGTTCGACCGAAACTGGGTAGTTTAACCCCAAACACCATGCTCTAGTGTCGTTTGGAACTTAAACTTGTATTTGGTCGAAACTTGTATTTTTGAACGAAACTCGTAAAATAGGCGACGTGGGCCCGATGATGTAAAACTTGTTTTGATTATGCAAAACTCTTAGTTTCACTTATATTGACTTGTGGTAAAAAGATTTTCGTTTAAAAATGTCGGGAAGCGGGTTTTCCGCATACGTGAAACGGGACACCAGGTCAGTCCCTGGCAGTTCATTGGGACGCCGTCCCAATTTCTTGGACGCCGTCCCAGTTTTAAAAGCTGGACGCCGTCCAGATGGTCAGGCCAAGATTTTTTTTTTTTTTTTTGGGATTTGAGATGTCAGGTTGTTACAAGTGATATTAATTTTTAGCAATAGTTCATTAAGAATGATACTCATAATAATAACTATGATAAGGTTAATAATGATACTTATATAAACATTAATAATACTACTTACTTTAATATTACTACTAATACTTATAATCACAAAATGATATTAATACTAATAATAATAATAATAATAATAATAATAATAATAATAATAATAATAATAATAATAATAATAATAATAATAGTCATATTACGTATAACTTTGGTAATAATTATAATACTAATAATAATAACAATAGTTAATAATAATGGTAATAATAATAATAATAATAATAATAATAATAATAATAATAATAATAATAATAATAATAATAATAATAATAATAATAATAATAATAATAATAATAATAATAATAATAATAGTCATAATAATAATACTAACAATATTAATACTAATACTAATACTTAATAAATACGTAACAATATTAATAAGTACATTACTAATAATAATAACAATAACAATACTAAATAATAATAGAAGTAAAAATAATAATAATAATAATAATAATAATAATAATAATAATAATAATAATAATAATAATAATAATAATAATAATAATAATAATAATAATAATCATAATAATCATAATCATAATAATTAATAACAATAAAAAAAATAAAAAAAAATAATAATAATATTAATAACATAAAAATAACTATAGTACAATATTAATAATATTAACAGAAATAATAATAATAAGAATATTTTTAACAACAATAAAACTACTACTAATATTTAAGAATAGTGATATTAATAATGTTAAATAAAAATGATTATGAAACATATCACTATGATAATAATTATAATACTAGTAATAATAATAACATTACTAATAATCAATATATGATACATGTCTTAATCATATTAGCTAATAATATCTAAATTATAACTAAATAATATTTTTAATCATTCTTATAATAATGTTTATATTTTAAGTATTCATTTTGATAATCATTATATTAAATTTATTAAAATTTTAATATTTAGTATTTATTAATATTACTATTATTGATATTAATGGATTTGGTAATAATAATATTTGTCATAACAGTATATTTTTAACTCGCAGTTACATTTAATATACTTCAATTACAATTTATTACTTATGTAATGTCTACTAATTATATACATATATTTAATATTTAATATTTTAATATATTACAATAAACATATAATCATCAATTGTATTGCAATCATATATATATATATATTCAACTATTATATATATAAAATTGTTTTAAATTTTAAGTTTTGTTACTTAGATAAATATATTAATTATTTATTTTGAAACAAATAATTTAAGGTATACATTTAATCGTTGACAAATCATATTCAAAATTATTTATAGTCAATATACTCCACATATTCAAATAACAAGTTTTGGTTACCTTAAGTTATCTTATAATAGTTCAGTAACATATTTAATTTATTGTATATAACTATTTACATATATAATCATTTATATATACATGATAGGTTCGTGAATCATCGAGAACAGTCAAAGGGTAATTGCATAAATGAAAACACTTCAAAATTTTGAGATTCAACATTACAGACTTTGTTTATCGTGTCGAAATTATATTAAAATTAAGTTTAAATTTGATCGAAATTTTTGGGTCGTCACAAACATAACTTACAATGAGTATTAATCTGAAATGTCCCGTTCATATTGATTATAAACGTTCCATATTAATTGATTTTTTCGCGAGGTTTTAACCTCTATATGAGATGTTTTTCAAAGACTGCATTCATTTTTAAAACAACCATAACCTTTATTTTATCGATAAAGGTTTTAAAAAAAATATTACGTAGATTATTAAATAATGATAATCTAAAATATACTATTTACACACGACCATTACATAATGGTTTACAATAAAAATATATTACATCGAAATAAGTTTCTTGAATACAATTTTTACACAATATCATACAATCATGGACTCCAAATCGTGTCCTTATTTTAGTATACAACAGCGGAAGCTCTTAATAATCACCTGAGAATAAACATGCTTAAAACGTCAACAAAAAATGTTGGTGAGTTATAGGTTTAACCTATATATTATCAAATTAATATAATAGACCACAAGATTTCATTTATTCAATAATCTTACACTCGCAAGTGTATAAAAATCATTCTATGATGAACACCTGGTAACCGACATTAACATAATGCATATAGAATATTCCCCGCATACTCGCAAGTATGTCATAAATTGGCAATCGCAATCACCATATAAATCGAAGTATTAAAGCATTCCAAATTCTAGAATGGGGTTTGTTAGGCCCATAGATCTATCTTTAGGATTCGCGTCAATTAGAGGTCATTTCCCTAATTCTTAGGCTACTATACTTGAAGGGGCAATATTCGGTTTAATAATCCAACCATAGAATGTAGTTTCGCATACTTGTGTCTATTTTGTAAAACATTTATAAAGCTGCATGTATTCTCATCCCAAAAATATTAGATTTTAAAAGTGGGACTATAACTCACTTTCACAGATTTTTCCTTTGTTGGAAATAAGACTTGGCCACTGGTCGATTCACGAACCTATAACAAATATGTACATATATATCAAAGTATGATTTAAATATATTCACAACATTTTTTATTACGTTTTTATGATTTAAGTTTGTTAAGTTAGCAGTCCTCGTTAGTAACCTACAACTAGTTGTTCACAGTTAGATGTACTAAAATAAATCAATATATATTATCTCGAATCAATCCACGACTCAGTGTATACAAGTCTCAGGCTAGATCACAACTCAAAGTATATATGTTATTTTGGAATCAACCTAAACCCTGTATAGCTAACTCAAACATTACTGCATATAGAGTGTCTATGGTTGTTTCGAAATATATATATATATAGATGGGTCGATATGATATGTCAAAACATTGTATACGTGTCTATGGTATCCCAAGATTACATAATATGTATAATACAATATAAATTAGTTAGGAAATATTTAGTCTAGATTTGTTACAAAATTTTCGTAGCTAAAACTAGCAAATTTATCCAATTTTGTTTTACCCGTCATTTCTTCGTTTCAAATCCGTTTTGAGTGATTCAAGTTGCTATGGTTTCATAATGAACTGAAATTTATGAAACTAAACAGAAAAAGTATAAGTTTATAGTCAAAAATACAGGTTACAAGTCAGTTTTTAAAGAGGTAGTCATTTCCGTCGAAAGAACGACATCTTGATGACCATTTTGAAAACATTACTTCCACATTGAGTTTAACCATGATTTTTGGATATAGTTTCATGTTCATGAGAAAAATCATTTTCCCAGAAGAACAACTTTTAAATCAAAGTTTATCATAGTCTTTAATTATCAAACCCAAAACAGCCCGCAGTGTTACTACAACGGCGTATGTCCGGTTTTACGGTGTTTTTCGTGTTCCCAGGTTTTAAATAGTTAAGTTAGCATATCATATAGATATAGAATATGTTTTTAGTTGATTTTAAAAGTCAATTTAGAAGGATTAACTTTATTTGTGAACAAGTTTAGAATTAACTAAACTATGTTCTAGTGATTACATGTTCAAATCTTCGAATAAGATAGTTTTATATATATGAATCGAATGATGTTATGAACATCATTACTACCTAAAGTTTAGTAGGTAAACCTACTGGAAGTGACAAAAATTGATCTAGCTTTAAAGGATTCTTGGATGGCTTGAAAGTTCTTGAAGTAGAATCATGACAGGAAAACAAGTTCGAGTAAGATTATCACTCGAAATAAGATTGTTATAGTTATAGAAATTGAACCAAAGTTTGAATATGAGTATTACCTTGAATTAGAAAGATATATTACTATAAATAAGAAAGATTTCTTGAGATTGGATGATCACTTGAAATGGATTAGAAAGCTTGGAAGTAGACTTGTAAACTTGAGAGTATTCTTGATTTTATGAAACTAGAACTTATAGAATTTATGAAGAACACTTAGAACTTGAAGATAGAACTTGAGAGAGATCAATTAGATGAATAAAATTGAAGAATGAAAGTGTTTGTAGGTGTTTTTGGTCGTTGGTATATGGATTAGATATAAAGGATGTGTAAGTTTGTTTTCATGTAAATAATTCATGAATGATTTATAATATTTTTTGTAATTTTGTGAGATATTTCATGCTAGTTGCCAAATTATAGTTCCCACATGTTTAATGACTCACATGGGCTGCTAAAGAGCTGATCATTGAAGTGTATATACCAATAGTATATACATCTAGAAGCTGTGTATTGTACGAGTACGAATATGGGTGGATACTAGTAGAATTGTTGATGAAAATGAATGAGGATTTTAATTGTAAGAATTTTTGTTAAGTAGAAGTACTTTGATATGTGTCTTGAAGTCTTTCAAAAGTGTACAAATACATATTAATACACTACATGTATTTACATTTTAACTGAGTCGTTAAGTCATCGTTAGTCGTTACATGTAAGTGTTGTTTTGAAACCTTTAAGTTAACGATCTCATTTAATGTTGTTAACCCATTGTTTATTATATCTAATGAGATGTTAAATTATTAAATTATAATGATATTATGATGTATGAATATATCTTAATATGATATATATACATTAAAATGTCGTTACAACGATAATCGTTACATATATGTCTCGTTTCGAGATCGTTAAGTTAGTAGTCTTGTTTTTACATATGTAGTTCATTGTTAACATACTTAATGATATACTTAATTATCATTTTATCATGTTAAACATAGTGTATCTATATCTTAATATGATTCATATGTATTTAGTAAGATGTTGTTATAACGATAATCGTTATATATATCGTTTCGAGTTTCCTAATTCAATAATCTCATTTTTATGTATATCACTCATTGTTAATACACTTAGTAAGATACTTACTTATCATAATCTCATGTTTACCATATATATATATATATATATATATATATATATATATATATATATATATATATATATATATATATATATATATATATATATATATATATATATATATATATATATATATATATATATATATATATATCATATAGTTTTTACAAGTTTTTAACGTTCGTGAATCGCCGGTCAACTTGGGTGGTCAATTGTCTACATGAAACTCATTTCAATTAATCAAGTCTTAACAAATTTGATTGCTTAATATGTTGGAAACATTTAATCATGCAAATATAGTTTTCATTTAATATATAATCATGGAAAAGTTCGGGTCACTACAGTACCTACCCGTTAAATAAATTACGTCCCGAAATTTTAAGCGGTTGAAGGTGTTGACACATCTTCTGGAAATAAGTGTGGGTATTTCTTCTTTATCTGGTCTTCATGTTCCCAGGTGAACTTGGGTCCTCTACAAGCATTCCATCGAACCTCAACAATTGGTATCTTGTTTTGCTTAAGCCTTTTAACCTCACGATCCATTATTTCGATGTGTTCTTCGATGAATTGAAGTTTTTCATTGATTTGGATTTCGTCTAGCGGAATAGTGAGATCTTCTTTAGCAAAACATTTCTTTAAATTCGAGACGTGGAAAGTGTTATGTACAGCTGCGAGTTGTTGAGATAACTCAATTCGGTAAGCTACTGGTCCGACATGATCTATAATCTTGAATGGCCCGATGTATCTTGGATTTAGTTTCCCCCGTTTACCAAATCGAACAACACCTTTCCAAGGTGAAACCTTAAGCATGACCATCTGTAGCATCCAGTTCATATTAATTATAAACGTCACGTACTTATTGGTGTCATTGCGAGGTATTGACCTCTATATGTGACATTTTTCAAAATCTGCATACATTTTTATGATACAACCCATAACCTTTATTATAACCAAAGGCTTAAACAACATAATAATGATTATCGTTTAGCGATAATCTTAGTCTTACAAACTTTACATTTGATAATAACAATACAATTTTCAACATATTTCACATTACAAATCTTTCGGTATGTAGTTTTATTTTTGACACAAATATGCATACTCCAAATCCTGCTTAAATTCGGCATAATGCAGCGGAAGCTTTTATTTATCACCTGAGAATAAACATGCTTTAATCGTCAACATAAAGTTGGTGAGATATAGGTTTAATGCTAGCAGCGTTATAAATATAGACCACAAGATTTAATATACATAAACGTTTTAATAAAAATATTCTAAGTGGTTGAGCACTTGATAACCATACTTAACATTTAATAAACGTCGCATATTCCCTTTATTATGAAATCTCACTACACCGTACCAAGTGTAATCACCGAAACGAAGTACTGTGCAACCGTTGAATACTGGTCGTCCAGTCCGGTTGGGGTTGTCAGGCCTGATAGATCTATCAACAGGATTCGCGTTTACAATACCGCATGTAAATAGTAGTTATCAAGTTACAGGGAAGTATGCCAGTGGTACAACTCAACGTAGAATATATATTTTTAATCACTTGTGTCCATAACGTAAATCATAAAATGCATGTATTCTCATCCCGAAATATTTAGAGTTTAAAAGTGGGACTATATACTCACTTTTGCTTTGAAGATATATAACCCGACCTGGTCTCCGATAGATATCACGAACCTAACCATATATAATATATCAACATATTTTCTTTTCAAATAATCGTTACTTGTATACTTATAATACTTTCAATATCTAATAGTCTGTAGTTAGCAGTCCGATGTTAGTAGTCCACAATTAGTTGTTCAATAAAATAAATAGAGACCCCATCGTATTCGTATTGATCGGAATTAATCTCGACCCATGGTACCGTGTTGTCAAATGACGTGTTGCGTACATAAAGTACCGTGTTGTCAAATGACGTGTTGCGTACAATCATGAGGTCTTATAATTAATCTTCTCGTATTGTTTACGGGTGGTCCTGAAATATGTAAAATCAAATCATGAGTAAATATATATAATATCATGTTAATTATCCAAGATATGATTAGTTTGGTTTTAGTCAAATTATTTTCGTAGCTAAACTAGCTTCGGATACCCGATTTTGTTTTAGTCGTAGTTTCTTCAATACAACTCCGTTTTTGTTGGTTCAACTTGCCACTTCCTTGGATCGAGCCATTATTTATGAATATGAACTGTAAATACCTTAGTTTTCATTCAAAATCACAGGTTATAGGTTAAACTTTGGTGAATCTTATGAAAGTGATCATTTTCGTCGTAAAAACAACATCTAGATGATCATTTTTACAAAAATACTTACAGTTTGAGTTACACCATGAGATTTTTATATATTAACATATTCATAAGAAATATCATTTTTCCAGAATATAAACTTCCAATTCAAAGTTTAAGATGGTTTTTAATTATCCAACCCAAAACAGCCCCCGGTTGCACTCTAACGATGTAGATTCAGTTTTAAGGTGTTCTTTGTAAAATCAAGTTGTATCTTGTTAAGTTAGCATAGCATTATGATATATTACAGGTATTGAAGTGTTTTAAAAGTCAAGTTAGAAGGATCTATTTAGTTTGCGAACAAGTTTGAAATCATTCAAACTATGTTCTTGTTGTTATGATTTGTATATTCTTAATAAGATAGTTATAATTGAACAAGATGATGAACAAAGGTTATACCTCAAGTATGATGAAGAAAGTTACTGAATAAACAAGATATAAACTTGTTCTTGATGACTTGGAAGATTAAGAAATGAAATCATGAAAGAAACAAAGGTTGTAAGTAAGTTTATATCTTGATTTAAGATAATTAACTTACATGAATTGAATCAAAGTTTAAACATAGTTTTACCTTGATTATGAAGTTAGAAACTTATGAAGACCTTGAATAACACTTGAAGGTTGAAGATGAGAGAGTTTAGAAGATCATTTATCTTGAAATAAAGTTGATATGGAAGTATATGTATGTATATGTAAACGTGTATATGTATGTATATATATAGATTTTAAGTTTTGATTTTTAGCTCATAAGTCTTCCTACTTGATCCCACATGTTGTTGACTAACCAAGGCTGCTAAGAGCAGATAATTGAGGTCTAAGAATTGGTATTTATCAATAGTAAATACATCTAAAAGCTGCGTATAATATGGGTACATATACCCTAGGTATACATGTAAAAATCTTGAGGAAACGGAACGAGAATTCAAATATACTATCTTTTGTGAATATACTTATATTGTTTTATGTATTTAAGCCCTTCAAAAGTGATTAAATACATATTTATACGATACTTGTATAAGCATTATAGATTATAGGTATATATGTCAAAGAACGTTACGTATAGTTACCGTTTTGAAAACTTAAGTTAGTAGTCTCAAAGTATACTTATAACTCATTGTTATTAGTACACAATGATATGTTAAACCATCCTTAGATCATGTTAAATATGTATAAATACGTATATGTACACAATTGTATAATTATCGTATGTTATATAGTTCGTGATATCATCGATCAAATTGGACGGTCAAACGCTGTGTAAAACTCTTTTTAAAAACACAAGATTCAATAATTTGGATTGTTTATCATGTTGGTAATGTTTAACTTATGTAAATATTAATCTCATATGTATAAAACGATCGGAAAAATCTGAGTCGTTACAGTACCTACCCGTTAAATAAATTTTGTCCCGAAATTTTAAAGTTGTACCTATTTTGCGTTCTCGGGAAACAATTGTGGGTACTTTTGTTTAATCTGATCCTCTCATTCCCAAGTAAACTCAGGACCCCTTCGAGTATTCCAACGAACCTTAACGATTGGTATGTTGCTCTGCTTGAGCTGTTTAACTTCACGGTCCATAATTTCGACTGGTTCTTCTATGAATTGTAGTTTCTCGTCGATTTGGATTTCTTTAATAGGAATGGTGAGGTCTTCCTTTGCAAGACACTTCTTAAGGTTTGAAACGTGAAACGTATTATGTACTCCGGCGAGTTGTTGTGGTAACTCAAGTCGATAAGCTACCGGTCCAATGCGTTCGATGATCTTGAACGGGCATACATACCTTGGGTTCAGTTTAACCCTTTTGTCGAAACGTATTACACCTTTCCAAGGTGACACCTTTAGCATAACCATGTCACTAATCTGAAACTCTAATGGTTTCCTTCGGACATCGGCGTAGCTCTTTTGGCGACTACGGGCTGTTTTCAATCTCTCCTTGATTTGTACTATCTTCTCAGTAGTTTCGTGTATGATCTCGGGACCAGTTAATCGTCGATCTCCTAATTCATTCCAACAGATAGGGGATCTAAACTTCCTTCCATACAGTGCTTCAAATGGTGCAGCTTTAATGCTCGCGTGATAACTATTATTATACGAGAATTCTGCTAATGGTAGATATTTATCCCATCCGTTTCTAAAATCGATCACACATGCCCTGAGCATGTCTTCAAGAGTCTGAATTGTTCTTTTACTTTGCCCGTCAGTTTGCGGATGATATGCGGTGCTCATATCCAAACAAGTTCCTAGGTCCTCCTGTAGTGATACCCAGAACTTTGATGTAAATCTACTATCCCGATCGGATATAATGGAAATAGGTATTCCATGCCTTGAAACAATTTCCTTTATGTATAATCGTAATAGTTTCTCCATTCTATCCATTTCTTTTATAGGCAAGAAATGTGCAGATTTGGTGAGACTATCAACTATTACCCAAATGGTGTCATAACCCCATGCAGTCTTGGGTAACTTTGTGATAAAATCCATGGTAATACCGTCCCACTTCCATTCTGGGATTTCTGGTTGTTGAAGTAACCCTGACGGCTTCTGGTGTTCTGCTTTGACTTTGGAACAAGTTAAACATTTCCCGACATATGTTGCAACGTCTGTCTTTAAATTAGGCCACCAATAATGCATCTTAAGATCTTGATACATCCTCCCAACCCCAGGATGTATCGAGTATCTTGTCTTATGTGCCTCGTTCAATATCAACTTCCTTAATCCACCCAACTTTGGTACCCAAATGTGTTTTGCAAAATATCGAATTCCGTCTTCCCGTATAATGAGTTGCTTCTCATACTTCTTCATTATTTCATTTCCTATGTTTTTCTTAGTAAGAGCTTCTCGTTGAGCCTCTTTGATTTGTGAGTTGAGATTCATGCGAATTTTTATGTTCATCGCTCGTACTTAAATTGGCTCTCGTTCCTTTCTACTTAGAGCGTCAGCCACTACATTCGCTTTCCCGGGATGATAGTGAATCTCACAATCATAGTTGTTTATCAGCTCGACCTACCTACGTTGCCTCATGTTCAGCTGTTTTTGATCGAAAATATGTTGAAGGCTTTTATGATCGGTAAACACAGTGCATTTAACCCCATATAAGTAGTGTCTCCATATCTTCAATGCAAACACTACTGCTCCCAGTTCTAGATCATGCGTTGTATAATTTCGCTCGTGAATCTTCAATTGTCGGGATGCGTACAAAATAACTTTCTTTCGTTGTATAAGGACGCAACCAAAACCTTGTCGCGAAGCGTCATAATATATCTCAAAATCATCGTTCCCTTCAGGTAACGATAAAATAGGCACCGTAGTCAACTTCTTCTTCAGTAATTGAAATGCACTCTCCTGCTCAGAGGTCCATTCATACTTCTTCCCTTTTTGCGTTAACGCTGTCAATGGTTTAGCTATTCGGGAAAAATCTTGAATAAATCTTCTATAATAACCGGCTAAGCCCAAAAATTGACGTATTTGTGTTGGTGTCTTATGAGTCTCCCATTTTTCAAAGGCCTCAATTTTAGCTGGATCAACCTGAATCCCTTTGCTACTAACAACGTGGCCAAGAAATTGCACTTCTTTCAACCAAAAAGCACACTTAGAAAATTTGGCGTATAACTGTTCTTTTCTTAACAATTCTAATACCAACCTTAAATGCTGCTCATGCTCTTGCTCATTTTTGGAATAGATGAGAATATCGTCAATGAAAACGATAACAAACTTATCTAAATACGGACTACAAACTCGATTCATGAGGTCCATGAATACAGCTGGCGCATTCGTTAATCCAAATGGCATGACCAAAAATTCGTAATGACCGTAGCGTGTCCAGAAATCAGTTTTCGGAATATCTTCTTCTTTGACGCGTAGTTGATGATAGCCCGATCTTAGGTCGATTTTTGAGTAAACACATGATCCTTGCAATTGATCAAATAAGTCGTCAATTCTCGGTAGTGGATACCAATTCTTGATAATTAAATTATTTAATTCACGGTAATCTATACACACTCGGAAGGATCCATCTTTCTTCTTGACGAATAAAATCGGAGCTCCCCACGGTGAAGTGCTCAGTCGAATGAAACCACGGTCCAGTAATTCTTGTAACTGGCTTTGTAACTCTTTCATCTCAGATGGTGCAAGTTTGTATGGAGCACGAGCCACTGGTGTAGCTCCTGGTACTAGATCTATTTGAAATTCTACAGATCTAAATGGAGGTAATCCCGGCAACTCTTCCGAAAAGACTTCAGGAAAATCTCTTGCCACAGGCACGTCGTTGATGCACTTTTATTTTTCTTTCATTTCCACTTTATTAACATGTGCTAGGATAGCATAGCACCCTTTCTTCAAGCACTTTTGGGCTTTCAAACAGCTAATGAGTTTTAGCTTTGAGTTACCCTTCTCTCCATAAATTATTACAGGCGTTTTATCCTTACGAGGAATGCGAATTGCCTTCTTGGCACACACAACTTCATCTCCTATTTTGGACATCCAGTCCATGCCGACTATTACATCAAAACTTCCTAATTCTACGAGTATCAAATCAATTTTAAACGTTTCTCCAGCTAAATTTATTTTACAATCACGGTAAATTTTATCGGCTTTAATTAGTTTACCCTTAGCTAACTCAATCATGTACTTAGCATCTAGAGGTAATGATGAACAATTCAATTTAGTGTAAAAGTCTCTACACACGTAACTTCTATCGGCACCAGTATCAAATATAATAGATGCTGATAAGTTATTAATGGTAAACGTAGCCGTAACAAGCTTCGGGTCTTCACACGCCTCTCTAGCATTAATAATAAATGCTCTTCCACGTGCAGATCCGTTATTTTTCTATGGATTCGGGCACTGGCTCTTATAATGACCCTGTTTCCCACACCCATAACAGGTAACAGTGGCCAAGGCAGTTCCATTTGCATTGGGGGCAGGAGTCTTGGTGCCATTTGCATTTGTAACGGGAACCCTACAATCTTCAGTAAGATGACCCCTTCGATTACAATTGTTGCACACCACATTACAATAACTAGAGTGATGTTTGTGGCATCTGTTACATAAAGGATTTCGTCCCTTGTAACCTGAGCTTGAACCACTACCCGTACCTTGCGTGGTTTCTTGTTGGATTGTTGATGATTACCTTCCCACTTTCTTTTGTTTTCCGATGTCGTGACATCGGTGTTCTTATCCAGAATAATCTGGTCCATCAACTCATTTGCCATGGTGATGGCTTCATGAATAGTCTTGGGTTTCGATGCTGTAACATTTGCCTTGACATTTTTAGGCAAACCATCTTTGTACAGTTCTATCTTCCGTTCTTCGGTTGGTACCAATTCGGGACATAGCAAAGCTAATTCCATGAATCACTGATTATAGTTGGTGAGTTCAATACCAACAACTTTTAGGCTTCGTAATTCAGCTTCCAACTTCCTAACCTAGTTCCTTGGACAATACTCGTTGATTAGCATTGTTTTGAATTCTTCCCATGGAGTATCATAAGCTACATCTCCTCCTACGGCCTTCACATAGTTTTTCCACCACGTGAGTGCACTATCCTGTAAGGTGCACGATGCATACTTGGTCATGTCCTTCTCTATACAACCACTGATTTTAAACACAGACTCAATCTTTTCGATTTACCGGGTTAAACCGATTGGTCCTTCTGTTCCACTGAATGATGAGGGCTTGCAACCTTGAAAAATTTTGTAGGTGCATCCCACACGAGGATTTGGGTTAACTGCAGCACCTCTTGCAGCCTCGACCCATAACATTCTGTCGTTCACTCGCTGATTGATGAGTTCCTCGATTTCTTGTTCCGTCATTCGGTTCAATCGCGCCATATTCTTCAATAAGAATGAAAAATAATAATTATTCATATAGAATATTATAAATGTAGTGTGTATTTACAGTACATCGTAACTTATTAATAATATGAACCAGTTATTAATATAAAAGCCTTTTCTTCCTATTAGCGTTTTATAATTATATCTAGGGTAGTACCTACCCGTTAAAGTTCATACTTAATAGCTTAGTACAGAAATTAATTACTACCATCCAAATAATACTCCACCATGGAAAATTATTGCATTTCACACTTCACTATTTTACATATGCTTATCTTACATCAAATATTAAGCAAACCACACTAGTAATATTATACAAAACGTTATATGATCTCATGGTTTAAAACAACAGCGCATCATTTAGCCTATATACCCAAAACGTTTGTGTTCAGGAAATCGCTTAATGCTTATCCTGGCTGTCTCCCTGCATTTTGGCTGAGGGGCCGAAGAACTGGATGCCGGGATAGAACTAATAGGAATAGCAGGAATATGGGTGGTAGTATTTGGTGGAGTTTGTAGTGACCCGAACTTTTCCATGTTTATATATATTAATTAAGATTGATATTTATATGATTAAATGTTTCCAACATGTTAAGCAATCAAACTTGTTAAGACTTGATTAATTGAAATATGTTTCATATAGACAATTGACCACCCAAGTTGACCGGTGATTCACGAACGTTAAAACTTGTAAAAACTATATGATGACATATATATGGATATATATATAGTTAACATGATACTATGATAAGTAAACATATCATTAAGTATATTAACAATGAACTACATATGTAAAAACAAGACTACTAACTTAATGATTTTTAAACGAGACATATATGTAACGATTATCGTTGTAAAGACATTTAATGTATATATATCATATTAAGAGATATTAATACATGATAATATCATGATAATATCATGATAATATAATAATTTAAAATCTCATTTGATATTATAAACATTGGGTTAACAACATTTAACAAGATCGTTAACCTAAAGGTTTCAAAACAACACTTACATGTAACGACTAACGATGACTTAACGACTCAGTTAAAATGTATATACATGTAGTGTTTTAATATGTATTTATACACTTTTGAAAGACTTCAATACACTTATCAAAATACTTCTACTTAACAAAAATACTTACAATTACATCCTCGTTCAGTTTCATCAACAATTCTACTCGTATGCACCCGTATTCGTACTCGTACAATACACAGCTTTTAGATGTATGTACTATTGGTATATACACTCCAATTATCAGCTCTTAGCAGCCCATGTGAGTCACCTAACACATGTGGGAACCATCATTTGGCAACTAGCATGAAATATCTCATAAAATTACAAAAATATGAGTAATCATTCATGACTTATTTACATGAAAACAAAATTACATATCCTTTATATCTAATCCATACACCAACGACCAAAAACACCTACAAACACTTTCATTCTTCAATTTTCTTCATCTAATTGATCTCTCTCAAGTTCTATCTTCAAGTTCTAAGTGTTCTTCATAAATTCCAAAAGTACTAGTTTCATAAAATCAAGAATACTTTCAAGTTACTAGCTCACTTCCAATCTTGTAAGGTGATCATCCAACCTCAAGAAATCTTTGTTTCTTACAGTAGGTTATCATTCTAATACAAGGTAATAATCATATTCAAACTTTGGTTCAATTTCTATAACTATAACAATCTTATTTCAAGTGATGATCTTACTTGAACTTGTTTTCGTGTCATGATTCTGCTTCAAGAACTTCGAGCCATCCAAGGATCCGTTGAAGCTAGATCCATTTTTCTCTTTTCCAGTAGGTTTATCCAAGGAACTTAATGTAGTAATGATGTTCATAACATCATTCGATTCATACATATAAAGCTATCTTATTCGAAGGTTTAAACTTGTAATCACTAGAACATAGTTTAGTTAATTCTAAACTTGTTCGCAAACAAAAGTTAATCCTTCTAACTTGACTTTTAAAATCAACTAAACACATGTTCTATATCTATATGATATGCTAACTTAATGATTTAAAACCTGGAAACACGAAAAACACCGTAAAACCGGATTTACGCCGTCGTAGTAACACCGCGGGCTGTTTTGGGTTAGTTAATTAAAAACTATGATAAACTTTGATTTAAAAGTTGTTATTCTGAGAAAATGAGTTTTATTATGAACATGAAACTATATCCAAAAATTATGGTTAAACTCAAAGTGAAAGTATGTTTTCTAAAATGGTCATCTAGACGTCGTTCTTTCGACTGAAATGACTACCTTTACAAAAACGACTTGTAACTTATTTTTCCGACTATAAACCTATACTTTTTCTGTTTAGATTCATAAAATAGAGTTCAATATGAAACCATAGCAATTTGATTCACTCAAAACGGATTTAAAATGAAGAAGTTATGGGTAAAACAAGATTGGATAATTTTTCTCATTTTAGCTACGTGAAAATTGGTAACAAATCTATTCCAACCATAACTTAATCAACTTGTATTGTATATTATGTAATCTTGAGATACCATAAACACGTATACAATGTTTCGACCTATCATGTCGACACATCTATATATATTTCGGAACAACCATAGACACTCTATATGTGAATGTTGGAGTTAGCTATACAGGGTTGAGGTTGATTCCAAAATATATATAGTTTGAGTTGTGATCAATACTGAGATACGTATACACTGGGTCGTGGATTGATTCAAGATAATATTTATCAATTTATTTCTGTACATCTAACTGTGGACAACTAGTTGTAGGTTACTAACGAGGACAGCTGACTTAATAAACTTAAAACATCAAAATATAATAAAAGTGTTGTAAATATATTTTGAACATACTTTGATATATATGTATATATTGTTATAGGTTCGTGAATCAACAAGTGGCCAAGTCTTACTTCCCGACGAAGTAAAAATCTGTGAAAGTGAGTTATAGTCCCACTTTTAAAATCTAATATTTTTGGGATGAGAATACATGCAGGTTTTATAAATGATTTACAAAATAGACACAAGTACGTGAAACTACATTCTATGGTTGAATTATCGAAATCGAATATGCCCCTTTTTATTAAGTCTGGTAATCTAAGAATTAGGGAACAGACACCCTAATTGACGCGAATCCTAAAGATAGATCTATTGGGCCTAACAAACCCCATCCGAAGTACCGGATGCTTTAGTACTTCGAAATTTATATCATATCCGAAGGGTGTCCCGGAATGATGGGGATATTCTTATATATGCATCTTGTTAATGTCGGTTACCAGGTGTTCACCATATGAATGATTTTTATCTCTATGTATGGGATGTGTATTGAAATATGAAATCTTGTGGTCTATTGTTACGATTTGATATATATAGGTTAAACCTATAACTCACCAACATTTTTGTTGACGTTTAAAGCATGTTTATTCTCAGGTGAATACTAAGAGCTTCCGCTGTTGCATACTAAAATAAGGACAAGATTTGGAGTCCATGTTTGTATGATATTGTGTAAAAACTGCATTCAAGAAACTGATTTCGATGTAACATATTTGTATTGTAAACCATTATGTAATGGTCGTGTGTAAACATGATATTTTAGATTATCATTATTTGATAATCTATGTAAAGCTTTTTAAACCTTTATTTATGAAATAAAGATTATGATTTGTTTTAAAATGAATGCAGTCTTTGAAAAACGTCTCAGATAGAGGTCAAAACCTCGCAACAAAATCAATTAATATGGAACGGTTTTAATCAATAAGAACGGGACATTTCCGTTGGTATCCGAGCGTTGGTCTTAGAGAACCAGAATTTTGCATTAGTGTGTCTTATCGAGTTTGTTAGGATGCATTAGTGAGTCTGGACTTCGACCGTGTTTACTTGAAAAATGATTGCTTAACAAATTTTGTTAGAAACTATATATTTTTAACATGTGAATATTATGTGATATATTAATCTCTTAACGCGTTTGATATTATGTGATAGATGTCTACCTCTAGAACAAGTCCCATTGACTCACCTAATAATAATGAAGAGTCAAATGTAAATTGGAATGATTCGTGGACTGATTCACAAGTTCCCGAAGAGGAACCGGAAGAAGAGTCGGAACCGGAAGAAGAATCGGAACCGGATGAAGAAATAGAACCGGTGGGGGAAATAATAAAACGGTTAAGTAAAAGAAAATCCTCAACCAACCGACCAAGGTTAATTATGGTCAATGGTGTTTCCGCCAAGGAAGCAAAATATTGGGAGGATTACCAATTCTCCGATGAATCGGATTCCGACGAGAATTCCGATGATGTTATAGAAATTACCCCAACTGAATTTAAAAAGGCAAAAGAAAATAATAAGGGAAATGGCATAAAAATAGAGAAATCTAATTCCAACCCCGATGAACTTTATATGTATCGTCAACCCCCGAAGTCCTTAAGTTGTAACAATGACCCGGGAACCTCTAAACTACCGGGTTTTTCTAAACCAATGTGGAAAATAACGGCTCGTATTAGGGGAACATCATATATCCCTAGAAACTTGGCAAAACGAACCAAAACCGAAGAAGAAGAAACAAGCGAGTCGGAAAAAGATAGTTGTATTCGTGTGGTGTAATATATGTAATATAGTGTGCTTATGCTTTATGATATATGTAAAAATTGCTTGTATTAATAAGTATTTTTTTTATGAATCTAACTCTTGTCTATTTTACAGTATAAAAACACAAAATGGATAGACAACCCAATATTTTAAGAGACCTACCCGGAGACATGATTGATGAAATCTTGTCTAGAGTCGGTCAGAATTCTTCGGCACAACTATTTAAGGCGAGATCAGTTTGTAAGACATTCGAAGAACGTTCCAAGAATGCCTTGGTTTATAAAAGGCTTTCGTTCGAAAGATGGGGGATATCACATTGGGAAATCCATAAGTTACGATGTGTTTACTTTGACGCATATATTGCGGGGAACCCAAATGCTATTTTACGCAATGGGTTAAGAAATTATTTTGACTCAATATATCCGAATATTGGACTTCGTGATTTAGAAAAAGCGGCTAACATGCAATATAAAAAAGCATGTTATGCTTACGGATTAGTAATGTTCGCTTCTCACCAAAGTGAGAACAAGAACATCGGGCTACAACTATTAAACAAAACGTTCCCACAAGTGACGGAGTCGGTAATTGGGGTAAGAAATGAGGTTTTTAGATTGTTACGGGACTGTTGGACATTACGTAACCCTCGTCCCTTTGACGACGTTACAACACGCTGTCTTATCAACGGCCATAACGGTTATGTTCCACAAGACCAAGGATGGGAAGTAATCCTAGTAAAACCAGAATGCATGACTTGTTTCTGGATGTATGAATTACGTGTCTTTATTGCCTTTGCTGAACGACTTGTGTACTAGCTAGAATTATCTTCACAACCATCTTGTATCAAATTTATTGTGTGCTATATTTCATGCTATATGTAAAATAAGCGTATTGTAAGTTTGTAAAATATTGTGTAAAAGTTTGAACTTGAAATATTATTATAATCAGTTTTTCATATAGAATTGTAGTAGTTGAATTGTATATTAGCTACTAAGTATGAACTTAACGGGTAGGTACTACCCGAATTTAAACTTATAAAACGCTAATATGAAGAAAAAGCTTTTATAAATGAGTTCATATTATGCTACGAAATACTATTAACTACTCTTAATATTCTGTATGATTAACTTGTTCCATTTGACTATTTTAAAGGAAATGGCACCGACTACTCGACACACCGTGAATATGAATGAAGAGGAATTCCGTACTTTTCTAGCTTCAAACATAGCCGCAGTACAGGCTGCGCTACATACCAACAATAACCTTGGATCTAGCAGTACAGGAAATCGTGTAGGATGCACCTACAAAGAATTCACTGCCTGCAAACCTTTGGAATTTGATGGAACCGAAGGACCGATCGGATTGAAACGGTGGACCGAGAAGGTCGAATCGGTGTTTGCCATAAGTAAGTGTACTGAAGAGGACAAAGTGAAGTACGCTACGCATACCTTCACATGTTCTGCGTTAACATGGTGGAATACCTATCTAGAGCAAGTAGGACAAGATGATGCGTACGCACTACCGTGGTCAGCATTCAAGCACTTGTTGAACGAGAAGTACCGTCCCAGAACCGAGGTCAATAAGCTCAAGACAGAACTTAGAGGGTTACGAACCCAAGGATTTGATATTACCACGTACGAAAGACGATTCACGGAATTGTGCCTATTGTGTCCGGGAGCATTCGAAGATGAGGAAGAGAAGATCGACGCGTTTGTGAAAGGATTACCGGAAAGAATCCAAGAAGATATAAGTTCACACGAGCCCGCCTCCATACAACAGGCATGTAGAATGGCTCACAAACTAGTGAACCAGATTGAAGAAAGAATTAAAGAACAGACTGCTGAAGAGGCCAATGTGAAGCAAGTCAAAAGAAAGTGGGAGGAAAACGGTGATAAGAATCACCAATACAACAACAACAGCAATTACAACAATAATCGCAACAATTATCCCAACAATCGCAACATCAATCGCAACTACAACAAATGGCCCAACAACAACAACAACAACAACAACAACAACAACAACAACAACAACAACAACAACAATAGCAACTACAACAATCATCCCAACAACAATAATAACCGCAACAAAAACAACAATCAGAAGCAGCTATGCCAAAGGTGTGAAAAGTATCACTCGGGGTTCTGCACCAAATTTTGCAACAAGTGTAAAAGAAATGGTCATATCGCGGCGAAGTGTGAGGTCTACGGACCAGGGGTTAATAGAACGAAAGGAACAAATGGTGTCGGAACGAGTAATGGCGGAGCAAGTAGTGTCGGAGCAAGTTATGCCAATGTAGTTTGTTATAAATGTGAAAAACCGGGCCACATTATTAGAAATTTCCCGAACCAGGAGAACACAAATGGACAAGGCCGCGGAAGAGTTTTCAATATTAATGCAGCAGAGGCACAGGAAGACCCGGAGCTTGTTACGGGTACGTTTCTTATTGACAATAAATCTGCTTACGTTTTATTTGATTCGGGTGCGGATAGAATCTATATGAGTAGAGATTTTTGTGCTAAATTAAGTTGTCCATTGACGCCTTTGGATAGTAAATTTTTACTCGAATTAGCAAATGGTAAATTAATTTCAGCAGATAATATATGTCAGAATCGAGAAATTAAACTGGTTAGCGAAACATTTAAGATTGATTTGATACCAGTAGAGTTAGGGAGTTTTGATGTGATAATCGGTATGGACTGGTTGAAAGAAGTGAAAGCAGAGATCGTTTGTTATAAAAATGCAATTCGCATTATACGAGAAAAAGGAAAACCCTTAATGGTGTACGGAGAAAAGGGCAACACGAAGCTACATCTTATTAGTAATTTGAAGGCACAAAAACTAATAAGAAAAGGTTGCTATGCTGTTCTAGCACACGTCGAGAAAGTACAAACTGAAGAAAAGAGCATCAATGATGTTCCCGTCGCAAAAGAATTTCCCGATGTATTTCCGAAAGAATTACCGGGATTACCCCCACATCGATCCGTTGAATTTCAAATAGATCTTGTACCAGGAGCTGCACCAATAGCTCGTGCTCCTTACAGACTCGCACCCAGCGAGATGAAAGAACTGCAAAGCCAATTACAAGAACTTTTAGAGCGTGGTTTCATTCGACCAAGCACATCACCGTGGGGAGCTCCTGTTTTGTTTGTCAAGAAGAAAGATGGTACATTCAGGTTGTGTATCGACTACCGAGAGTTGAACAAACTTACCATCAAGAACCGCTACCCACTACCGAGAATCGACGACTTATTTGATCAACTACAAGGCTCGTCTGTTTATTTAAAGATTGACTTACGTTCCGGGTATCATCAAATGCGGGTGAAAGAAGATGATATTCCAAAGACTGCTTTCAGAACACGTTACGGTCATTACGAGTTTATGGTCATGCCGTTTGGTTTAACTAATGCACCAGCTGTGTTCATGGACCTTATGAACTGAGTGTGTGGACCATACCTTGACAAGTTTGTCATTGTTTTCATTGATGACATACTTATTTACTCAAAGAATGACCAAGAACACGGTGAACATTTGAGAAAGGTGTTAGAAGTATTGAGGAAGGAAGAATTGTACGCTAAGTTTTCAAAGTGTGCATTTTGGTTGGAAGAAGTTCAATTCCTAGGTCACATAGTGAACAAAGAAGGTATTAAGGTGGATTCGGCAAAGATAGAAACTGTTGAAAAGTGGGAAACCCCAAAAACTTCGAAACACATACGCCAGTTTTTAGGACTAGCTGGTTACTACAGAAGGTTCATCCAAGACTTTTCCAGAATAGCAAAACCCTTGACTGCATTAACGCATAAAGGGAAGAAATTTGAATGGAAGGATGAACAAGAGAAAGCATTTTAGTTGTTGAAGAAAAAGCTAACTACGGCACCTATATTGTCATTGCCTGAAGGGAATGATGATTTTGTGATTTATTGTGACGCATCAAAGCAAGGTCTCGGTTGTGTATTAATGCAACGAACGAAGGTGATTGCTTATGCGTCTAGACAATTGAAGATTCACGAACAAAATTATACGACGCATGATTTGGAATTAGGCGCGGTTGTTTTTGCATTAAAGACTTGGAGGCACTACTTATATGGGGTTAAAAGTATTATATATACCGACCACAAAAGTCTTCAACACATATTTAATCAGAAACAACTGAATATGAGGCAGCGTAGGTGGATTGAATTATTGAATGATTACGACTTTGAGATTCGTTATCACCCGGGGAAGGCAAATGTGGTAGCCGATGCCTTGAGCAGGAAGGACAGAGAACCCATTCGAGTAAAATCTATGAATATAATGATTCATAATAACCTTACTACTCAAATAAAGGAGGCGCAACAAGGAGTTTTAAAAGAGGGAAATTTAAAGGATGAAATACCCAAAGGATCTGAGCAGCACCTTAATATTCGGGAAGACGGAACCAGGTATAGGGCTGAAAGGATTTGGGTACCAAAATTTGGAGATATGAGAGAAATGGTACTTAGAGAAGCTCATAAAACCAGATACTCAATACATCCTGGAACGGGGAAGATGTACAAGGATCTCAAGAAACATTTTTGGTGGGCGGGTATGAAATCCGATGTTGCTAAATACGTAGGAGAATGTTTGACGTGTTCTAAGGTCAAAGCTAAGCATCAAAAACCATCAGGTCTACTTCAACAACCCGAAATCCCAGAATGGAAATGGGAAAACATTACCATGGATTTCATTACTAAATTGCCAAGGACTGCAAGTGGTTTTGATACTATTTGGGTAATAGTTGATCGTCTCACCAAATCAGCACACTTCCTGCCAATAAGAGAAGATGACAAGATGGATAAGTTAGCACGACTATATTTGAAGGAAGTCGTCTCCAGACATGGAATACCAATCTCTATTATCTCTGATAGGGATGGCAGATTTATTTCAAGATTCTGGCAGACATTACAGCAAGCATTAGGAACTCGTCTAGACATGAGTACTGCCTATCATCCACAAACTGATGGGCAGAGTGAAAGGACGATACAAACGCTTGAAGACATGCTACGAGCATGTGTTATTGATTTCGGAAACAGTTGGGATCGACATCTACCGTTAGCAGAATTTTCCTACAACAACAGCTACCATTCAAGCATTGAGATGGCGCCGTTTGAAGCACTTTATGGTAGAAAGTGCAGGTCTCCGATTTGTTGGAGTGAAGTGGGGGATAGACAGATTACGGGTCCGGGGATTATACAAGAAACTACCGAGAAGATCATCCAAATTCAACAACGGTTGAAAACCGCCCAAAGTCGACAAAAGAGCTACGCTGACATTAAAAGAAAAGATATAGAATTTGAAATTGGAGAGATGGTCATGCTTAAAGTTGCACCTTGGAAAGGCGTTGTTCGATTTGGTAAATGAAGGAAATTAAATCCAAGGTATATTGAACCATTCAAGATTATTGATCGTGTCGGACCAGTAGCTTACCGACTTGAGTTACCTCAACAACTCGCGGCTGTACATAACACTTTCCACGTCTCGAATTTGAAGAAATGTTTTGCTAAAGAAGATCTCACTATTCCATTAGATGAAATCCAAATCAACGAAAAACTTCAATTCATCGAAGAACCCGTCGAAATAATGGATCGTGAGGTTAAAAGACTTAAGCAAAACAAGATACCAATTGTTAAGGTTCGATGGAATGCTCGTAGAGGACCCGAGTTCACCTGGGAGCATGAAGATCAGATGAAGAAGAAATACCCGCATCTATTTCCAGAAGATTCGTCAACACCTTCAACAGCTTAAAATTTAGGGACGAAATTTATTTAACGGGTAGGTACTGTAGTGACCCGAACTTTTCCATGTTTATATATATTAATTAAGATTGATATTTAGATGATTAAATGTTTCCAACATGTTAAGCAATCAAACTTGTTAAGACTTGATTAATTGAAATATGTTTCATATAGACAATTGACCACCCAAGTTGACCGGTGATTCACGAACGTTAAAACTTGTAAAAACTATATGATGACATATATATGGATATATATATAGTTAACATGATACTATGATAAGTAAACATATCATTAAGTATATTAACAATGAACTACATATGTAAAAACAAGACTACTAACTTAATGATTTTTAAACGAGACATATATGTAACGATTATCGTTGTAAAGACATTTAATGTATATATATCATATTAAGAGATATTCATACATGATAATATCATGATAATATAATAATTTAAAATCTCATTTGATATTATAAACATTGGGTTAACAACATTTAACAAGATCGTTAACCTAAAGGTTTCAAAACAACACTTACATGTAACGACTAACGATGACTTAACGACTCAGTTAAAATGTATATACATGTAGTGTTTTAATATGTATTTATACACTTTTGAAAGACTTCAATACACTTATCAAAATACTTCTACTTAACAAAAATACTTACAATTACATCCTCGTTCAGTTTCATCAACAATTCTACTCGTATGCACCCGTATTCGTACTCGTACAATACACAGCTTTTAGATGTATGTACTATTGGTATATACACTCCAATTATCAGCTCTTAGCAGCCCATGTGAGTCACCTAACACATGTAGGAACCATCATTTGGCAACTAGCATGAAATATCTCATAAAATTACAAAAATATGAGTAATCATTCATGACTTATTTACATGAAAACAAAATTACATATCCTTTATATCTAATCCATACACCAACGACCAAAAACACCTATAAACACTTTCATTCTTCAATTTTCTTCATCTAATTGATCTCTCTCAAGTTCTATCTTCAAGTTCTAAGTGTTCTTCATAAATTCCAAAAGTTCTAGTTTCATAAAATCAAGAATACTTTCAAGTTACTAGCTCACTTCCAATCTTGTAAGGTGATCATCCAACCTCAAGAAATCTTTGTTTCTTACAGTAGGTTATCATTCTAATACAAGGTAATAATCATATTCAAACTTTGGTTAAATTTCTATAACTATAACAATCTTATTTCAAGTGATGATCTTACTTGAACTTGTTTTCGTGTCATGATTCTGCTTCAAGAACTTCGAGCCATCCAAGGATCCGTTGAAGCTAGATCCATTTTCCTCTTTTCCAGTAGGTTTATCCAAGGAACTTAAGGTAGTAATGATGTTCATAACATCATTCGATTCATACATATAAAGCTATCTTATTCGAAGGTTTAAACTTGTAATCACTAGAACATAGTTTAGTTAATTCTAAACTTGTTCGCAAACAAAAGTTAATCCTTCTAACTTGACTTTTAAAATCAACTAAACACATGTTCTATATCTATATGATATGCTAACTTAATGATTTAAAACCTGGAAACACGAAAAACACCGTAAAACCGGATTTACGCCGTCGTAGTAACACCGCGGGCTGTTTTGGGTTAGTTAATTAAAAACTATGATAAACTTTGATTTAAAAGTTGTTATTCTGAGAAAATGAGTTTTATTATGAACATGAAACTATATCCAAAAATTATGGTTAAACTCAAAGTGGAAGTATGTTTTCTAAAATGGTCATCTAGACGTCGTTCTTTCGACTGAAATGACTACCTTTACAAAAACGACTTGTAACTTATTTTTCCGACTATAAACCTATACTTTTTCTGTTTAGATTCATAAAATAGAGTTCAATATGAAACCATAGCAATTTGATTCACTCAAAACGGATTTAAAATGAAGAAGTTATGGGTAAAACAAGATTGGATAATTTTTCTCATTTTAGCTACGTGAAAATTGGTAACAAATCTATTCCAACCATAACTTAATCAACTTGTATTGTATATTATGTAATCTTGAGATACCATAGACACGTATACAATGTTTCGACCTATCATGTCGACACATCTATATATATTTCGGAACAACCATAGACACTCTATATGTGAATGTTGGAGTTAGCTATACAGGGTTGAGGTTGATTCCAAAATATATATAGTTTGAGTTGTGATCAATACTGAGATACGTATACACTGGGTCGTGGATTGATTCAAGATAATATTTATCAATTTATTTCTGTACATCTAACTGTGGACAACTAGTTGTAGGTTACTAACGAGGACAGCTGACTTAATAAACTTAAAACATCAAAATATAATAAAAGTGTTGTAAATATATTTTGAACATACTTTGATATATATGTATATATTGTTATAGGTTCGTGAATCAACCAGTGGCCAAGTCTTACTTCCCGACGAAGTAAAAATCTGTGAAAGTGAGTTATAGTCCCACTTTTAAAATCTAATATTTTTGGGATGAGAATACATGCAGGTTTTATAAATGATTTACAAAATAGACACAAGTACGTGAAACTACATTCTATGGTTAAATTATCGAAATCGAATATGCCCCTTTTTATTAAGTCTGGTAATCTAAGAATTAGGGAACAGACACCCTAATTGACGCGAATCCTAAAGATAGATCTATTGGGCCTAACAAACCCCATCCAAAGTACCGGATGCTTTAGTACTTCGAAATTTATATCATATCCGAAGGGTGTCCCGGAATGATGGGGATATTCTTATATATGCATCTTGTTAATGTCGGTTACCAGGTGTTCACCATATGAATGATTTTTATCTCTATGTATGGGATGTGTATTGAAATATGAAATCTTGTGGTCTATTGTTACGATTTGATATATATAGGTTAAACCTATAACTCACCAACATTTTTGTTGACGTTTAAAGCATGTTTATTCTCAGGTGAATACTAAGAGCTTCCGCTGTTGCATACTAAAATAAGGATAAGATTTGGAGTCCATGTTTGTATGATATTGTGTAAAAACTGCATTCAAGAAACTGATTTCGATGTAACATATTTGTATTGTAAACCATTATGTAATGGTCGTGTGTAAACAGGATATTTTAGATTATCATTATTTGATAATCTACGTAAAGCTTTTTAAACCTTTATTTATGAAATAAAGATTATGGTTTGTTTTAAAATGAATGCAGTCTTTGAAAAACGTCTCATATAGAGGTCAAAACCTCGCAACGAAATCAATTAATATGGAACGGTTTTAATCAATAAGAACGGGACATTTCAGAGTTGATGCCACAACATCCTCACTAAACTCGGAATTTGGATTTTCCAACTCAGTAGCCTTTCGTTTCTTTCCTCGTTCGAACTTGTCTTTCATAATTTCCTCTATTTCTTCCTCCTCAGGATTAATTTTCGGGTCCTCTTCAATTGATTCATCCGAAAATTGTGAGTCTTCCCCAAAGGTGTCGTTTTCATCATCGGATAGGTTAATGACTGGAACACTATCTGAGGATTCTGTTTCGGAGTCGCTGAATGTGATAAAAAGTTCTAAGCCAGACATCTATCACACAACAACTAGCACGTTAGTACCACATAATATTTACATATTAATTTTTAACCAACAAGGATAAGCAATAGTTTTCGAAATCAAACACGGTCAAAGTCCAGACTCACTAATGCATCCTAACAAACTCGATAAGACACACTAATGCAAATTTTCTGGTTCTCTAAGACCAACGCTCTGATACCACCTGTAGCGTCCCGTTTATATTGATTATAAATGTCACGTACTTATTGGTGTCATTGCGAGGTATTGACCTCTATATGTGACATTTTTCAAAATCTCCATAAGTTTTTATGATACAACCCATAACCTTTATTATAACCAAAGGCTTAAACAACATAATAATGATTATCGTTTAGTGATAATCTTAGTCTTACAAACTTTACATTTGATAATAACAATACAATTTCCAACATATTTCACATTACAAATCTTTTGGTATGCAGTTTTATTTTTGACACAAATATGCATACTCCAAATTCTGCTTAAATTCGGCATAATGCAGCGGAAGCTTTAATTTATCACCTGAGAATAAACATGCTTAAATCGTCAACATAAAGTTGGTGAGATATAGGTTTAATGCTAGCATCGTTATAAATTTAGACCATAAGATTTAATATACATAAACATTTTAATAAAAATATTCTAAGTGGTTGAGCACTTGATAACCATACTTAACATTTAATCAACGTCGCATATTCCCTTTATTATGAAATCTCACTACACCGTACCAAGTGTAGTCACCGAAACAAAGTACTGTGCAACCGTTGAATACTGGTCGTCCAGTCCGGTTGGGGTTGTCAGGCCCGATAGATATATCAACAGGATTCGCATTTACAATACCGCATATAAATAGTAGTTACTAAGTTACAGGGAAGTATACCAGTGGTACAACTCAACGTAGAATATATATTTTTAATCACTTGTGTCCATAACGTAAATCATAAAATGCATGTATTCTCATCCTAAAATATTTAGAGTTTAAAAGTGGGACTATATACTCACTTTTGCTTTGAAGATATATAACCCGACCTGGTCTCTGATAGATATCACGAACCTAACCATATATAATATATCAACATATTTTCTTTTCAAATAATCGTTACTTGTATACTTATAATACTTTCAATATCTAATAGTCCGTAGTTAGCAGTCCGATGTTAGTAGTCCACAATTAGTTGTTCAATAAAATAAATAAAGACCCCATCGTATTCGTATTGATCAGAATTAATCTCGACCCATGGTACCGTGTTGTCAAATGACGTTTTGTGTACATAAAGTACCATGTTGTCAAATGACGTGTTGCGTACAATCATGAGGTCTTATAATTAATCTTCTCGTATTGTTTACGGGTGGTCCTGAAATATGTAAAATCAAATCATGAGTAAATATATATAAAATATCATGTTAATTAGCCAAGATATGATTAGTTTAGTTTTAGTCAAATTATTTTCGTAGCTAAACTAGCTTCGCATACCCGATTTTGTTTTAGTCGTAGTTTCTTCAATACAACTCCGTTTTTGTTGGTTCAACTTGCCACTTCCTTGGATCGAGCCATTATTTATGAATATGAACTATAAATACCTTGGTTTACATTCGAAATCACAGGTTATAGGTCAAACTTTAGTGAATCTTATGAAAGTGATCATTTCCGTCGTAAAAACAACATCTAGATGATCATTTTTACAAAAATACTTACACTTTGAGTTACACCATGAGATTTTTATATATTAACATATTCATAAGAAATATCATTTTTCCAGAATATAAACTTCCAATTCAAAGTTTAAGATGGTTTTTAATTATCCAACCCAAAACAGCCCCCGGTTGCACTCCAACGATGTAGATTCAGTTTTAAGGTGTTCTTTGTAAAATCAAGTTGTATCTTGTTAAGTTAGCATATCATTATGATATATTACAGGTCTTGAAGTGTTTTAAAAGTCAAGTTAGAAGGATCTATTTAGTTTGCGAACAAGTTTGAAATCATTTAAACTATGTTCTTGTTGTTATGATTTGTATATTCTTAATAAGATAGTTATAATTGAACAAGATGATGAACAAAGGTTATACCTCAAGTATGATGAAGAAAGTTACTGAATAAATAAGATATGAACTTGTTCTTGATGACTTGGAAGATTAAGAAGTGAAATCATGAAAGAAACAAAGGTTGTAAGTAAGTTTATATCTTGATTTAAGATAATTAACTTACATGAATTGAATCAAAGTTTAAACATAGTTTTACCTTGATTATGAAGTTAGAAACTTATGAAGACCTTGAAGAACACTTGAAGGTTGAAGATGAGAGAGTTTAGAAGATCATTTATCTTGAAATAAAGTTGATATGGAAGTATATGTATGTATATGTAAACGTGTATATGTATGTATATATATAGATTTTAAGTTTTGATTTTTAGCTCATAAGTCTTCCTACTTGATCCCATATGTTGTTTACTAACCAAGGCTTCTAAGAGCAGATAATTGAGGTCTAATAATTGATATTTATCAATAGTAAATATGTTAGGACTCCGAAATTGTATAGTGTTAATGTGAAATATGCTTAAATGAAGGTTCCTTAGAAGAGGGCTATATAAGGAACTTAAGTAGTCCTAATTAGATAGCCATTACATTGTAACCGAGTTCTAGAAGCTGTGGAATGTAATTTTACCGATTCTCTCTAATACCGAGTCTCATTCTTACATACCGAATCTCTCTTTATCTTATCATTTCTCTCAATCTCAACATGATCTGACCTATCATTTGATATCAGAGCTTCCAGGAAGTGATTCTACATCACTATATCGATCCAGAGATTGTAGATTACAGAATCTGAATACTCTCGGTATTTTGAATCACATTCGGTATTATCGAATTTGATAATCTGACGTTCAGATTCTTGTGATAAGTTCAGCGAAGGTGCATTAGGTCTTTTAGAAAGAGTTTTGATCATCATTACAGCTTTTTAACTTCAATTATGGAGAATCAAGTTGATTTTTAGAGTTTGTGGCTAAAACTCTCGGTATTGCTTAATTCAAGCTTGATTCTGGATTTTTGTGAAGATTTAAAGATTCAGTTGTGTTAGTGAGGTGTTAAATCATATTTCTGACAGTTCAATTTCTTCAATTTATCAAGTTTTGAAGATTTGATCAACACTCGGTATCGTAACTGTCATACCGAGTCTGCTTCATTACTTAAATTCATCTTAAGTGTTGCAGATTGTGGTGTGATCGTGATTCTATCACATTTGGTTTGATTATACGCAGCTAGTTGGTGTGGTTTGAGAAAGGATTCTGTCATATTTCTAAGTTTTAAACTTAGACTCGGTATTGTCAACTGCTACAGTTGACATTCGGTATCCTATACTTTCGGTATCTTTGATATTTTGTGTGATACTAACTTGTTTCCTTGTGCAGCAAGGTTACAGAATCTAATTCAAAAGGATTGAATTGAGTTTGAACTTCAAATTCATACAGAATCTGACTACCGAGTCAGATACAGAATCTGAGTTTCTGTATCACTTAATCCATTGTTTTAAGTGGTTACAGGCTACAATTCTTGTGATTACCGAATCTATACTGAATCTGGGTGTGTCACTTGTATTTCTGATCAGTTTCTTATACAAAATCTGATATACAGAATCTTTACCGAATCTGCTACAGTACCGAATCTGATACAGAATCTGACATTCTGATCAGATTGTTGTGATTTTTCATCTTAGATTTATGTAATACAGAATCTTTACTGAATCTACCTCATTTTCAAGATGTCTACTCAAGATACTTTGATCATTGGATCAGATTCCCGTCCTCCAGTGTTGTTTGATGGCAAGTACACTCAGTGGCTTCACCGTATCACTCAGTACATAGACTATAAGGGTGAGAAAGAAAAGTACATTTGGGCTTCTCTGAGAGATGGTCCAGTTGTTGATTATCATCCGGATACTAGTATGCCAATTCGAGTCTATGAACTTTCTGGTGATAAGCGTGAGAGAGCTCAGGGTGACATAGAGGCAAAGAATATTGTTATGCAAGCTATCCCGTATGAATTGTTTGAAAATGTTGATAGCAACACAACAGCAAAAGATATATGGGATGAGATCAAACGACAGCAAGAAGGTTATGACATGTCAGACGTTACTAAATTGAATAAGGCTCAGGGATTCTATGAAGATTTCAAGCAGGAAACTGATGAACCACTCAAGGATACCTATCGTTGTTTCAATGGTGTTCTCAATGAGTTGAAAAGGTGCAAGATCATAAAAGTAAATGCTGAAGTCAACATGAAGTTTCTCAAAAAGCTCAGTGCTGATTGGCTTCCTTATGGAACCATTGTTCGATCTACTAAAGAGATTGACAAGTTGACTATTCATGAGCTTGTTGGAGTTCTTATGCATTATCAACCTGAAGTGTCTAAACTTCAAGAAGGAAGGAAAGAGTCTTCTCCGGGCGATCCACTTACCCTAATTGCCAAAAAGAAGAGCAAATCATTGACGTCTTCCAAAAGCTTGTCCAAGAAAGTGCTTGTAGAAGAATCAACTGATTCAGAAGATTTGAATCTTTCTGATGTTGATGATTCTCACCTTGAATTAGTCAAGATGGCAGCCATGTTCACAAAAGCCTTGAACAAACACAAGTTTAAAGGCAAATCAAGCAATCAACGTAAAAACTCGTCATCTTCCTCGTACTACAAGAAAGCTGATCAATCTAAACAACAACGTGCTGATGATTCCAAGAAGGAAGATTCAATTTGTTTCAATTGTGGCAAAGCTGGTCATTACTCTCGTGAGTGCAAGATGCCTAAGAAGAAGGACGCAGCTTACTACAAGAAGAAAATGTTGATGGCTAAGATTGTGGAAACTGGGGGAGAGCTAAAACCGGTTGATGATACTTGGTTTAACTGGACTGACGATTCAGATTCAGAGGTGGAACATGCAAATGTTTGCAAGGTGACAAAGCTCATCAAAGCTAAGGAAACAATGGAGAATTCTGACTCAACATCCGATGATGATGAGGTACAATCAACTGAATTCTCACCTGATTTTATAAAAATGCAAAATGACTTGATAAAGTTAAAAAAGACAATTCATCCAATTAAAGTTGAAAGAACTGATTATCGTTTAAAATCGGAACGACTTGCAGAAAAAGTTCAATTTTTAGAAAAAGATCTTTCTGATTTGAAAAACCAACATGAACCCACACTTTCAAAACTAAACAAGAAAATCGTTCAATTAGAAAACACCATAATTGAAAAGAACACTGAAATTTCTTTATTGTCAAAAGAATCTTTTCAAATGAAAGCACAACTTGCTCGATATGAGGAAAAACTCTATCGAACAGAGCAATCCAAAGCTATCATGGATATGGAACTTTCAAAAC